>NW_024583055.1:119287-143560 GCF_018398535.1 Haplochromis burtoni | reverse complement strand
GCCATACTGATTGAGACTGGTGGATTTTTGACAATAGAGTTGAATGGATGTTGATATTTTTGAAGAGGCCGGAGGTTATTGATGTTTTTGGAGTTACTGGATTTATGATGATTCTGTTGCTCTCTGTTTGTGATTATGACGGGTATTGTGTTGACTGTGGGAGAGAAAGGTCCTAGTCCAGAGTTTTGTGTATTACTGTTAAAAGTGGAACAAATATAGGAGCTGGGACCAGGGGAACATCAGTCAGTGGCAGACGGATCAGCAGATCAAAACATCACAGGTCTAAGTTATGAGCGCTCTGCCCTTGGGATGTCTCAGCTCCTCTTTCATACCCCCCACACACAACTTTCTGTATCTTTTAGTTACAAAAGGTTTCTGAGGGCTGTGGCTGGGCAGAGAGCAACGCCTACCATCTTTCCCCAGGGAGCTCCTGTCGCTGGCCCTGAGTTTCATCCTTCTGAGCAAAACAGTTAGCAGATAACATAGTGAAACATCATTACGCCTAGCTAAGCAGTTTTTATAAGGTCATACTGACACATACACATACTTCATCTAAGCATGCAAAGGTTATACAAAATCATACAGTGAAGTTCTAGCCACCTAAATGTAAATGTGAGGATAAACTAGAATTTTCCATAACACCTTTTTCTATAATTTATACAATGAACTTCATGTTTTATCCAGTTTGTGTTCAGCGGTACGTTTAGCCTACGATGTTTAGGTGGACAGCTAAAAAGATTTTGTGGTTAAGGGACAAAGTTGGTGAGACAAAGTTTGACATCAGCGCAGAGCTGACTGATAAAGGTGCCAACATACGCTCTGTTGTTACTTCGCTCACATCAAGAGTTTGGATTTCTTGGATGACCTCTTTCCTGTCATGGTCTCCGCGTCTCCTTGGTTGGCCTAGTTTCCAGGCCACATGTTGTTTTGAGTTTGCCTCTCTCTGACCTCCCTGGGCAGAGCTCAGCTGGGCTCCCACCCTTGGCCCACGCACCCGCTGTGAATCTGCCTCATTACCTTGACTCCTGGGCTGCTATTTAAGCTGAGGGCTCAGAAGGCGTCTTCGCTGGATCATTGAGTCATACTTGTCAGTACAACTCTGATAATCTGTTTCTTGCGTGATTTCTCAGTTTGTTTTAACCACGTTTTCGCTGTGCATAAACTCCTGGACCTGTCCTTTTTACTTGACCTGTTTCTCTGGCAGTGGAGTGGAGTGGGTGAGAGTGCTGAAGACAAATGAGAGAGGAGCGAACGAGCGGAGCATGTTTGTACTCTCTTCTCTTTTTACCCTGTTTAACACAGTTTAACAAACAAAGTTAAACTGTGGATTATATTTATAATTTAATCCTTTATAACACAGACTCAGACTAAGAGATCCACTTGTATCACCTATATTTACACACTGACTCAAAAAAAATATCAAAAGGTCAAATTCTTGCTTTCAGTCTCTAGTGCATTTCTTAGAGTAAATACTTCATTCTGATATAGACTGAAGCTCTGTAGGGTTTCAGTTTTGTGTGTGCATGTCTCTGACAGTAGTAATGATGATCATTCAGCAGAAGTCCAACTTCCTCATTTTCATACTTGTGTTCACATCTCCTTTAGCCCACCAGAAAGTGAACATTGGAAACACAAGTTTAAAATATAATATCTAGTGTTTTGGCAGCTAAAAATTGAATGTGGGTAACTTGGGTGAGATGTAGGTCAGAGGTTATTATCAGTTTACTTAGAATCCATGACAAAGAAAACCAGTATAAAAAAATAAGCACAGGTGTGTAGTGTATGACAGCAAGTGTATGATGGTTTCTACAAGCTGAAGAACAGCAGCCATTCAGCATCAGCATATTTATTCTCTATAAGAGGAATTTAGTTGCACATCAAGGCAGACTCACTCCAAAACCTCTGAATGCCTTTCATAAACACTGTAAATAATGCTGCAGTAAAAGAGAAAGATTAGGATACTCAATAACTGAAGTTGCCTTCATCCTTCCCTGCATCCAAGCTTCTTCAGCAGAAAGCTGAATGTGGAAGCAGAATTTTAAAAAAATGGTTAGTTCTTGTCACAAGATTATTATAACGCTGGACTCCTCTCCACACTTCATACACAACACAACATGGTGTTCCTCAACATGAGGGAACTGACTGAGAAGTGTGTATTTAAAGGAGGCCTTCAGGTGCAGTACTGCAGGCAGTCAGAGTTTAGAACTAAATGTGAAACTAAACATAAGTTAGTTTATCTGTTCTTTTCTATCAAACAAAAAAGTTTCATGTAATTTTTTTTTTTTTTTGCGATTCTCTGGTTTGCATATGTTGTATTTGTCATGGTCCCAGGAGTTCTAACCTGGTGTTTTGAGTTTTGACATTCTGTTTTAAGTTCATTTGTATTCTTAAAATCCCTAGGTTGCCTGTTCAGTTTAGTTGATTAGATTTCCCCTTGTTTCTTTGCCCTTTATCTCCATTTATGTGTCTGCGTTTATTTAATTGTGAATTCTTGTGGCTTTTTTCACTTGTGTTTAATTCCATCATGTTTATCATGTTTCCCCAGCCTGTTATGTCTGCGCTCTCCCCGTGTCTCTGTCCCCCCTCCTGTCGTCTCTGTGTCCTCCCTGTGTTACGTTTAAGGTCCTCATCTTGGTCAGTATTTTGCAGTTCTGTGTCCTTCCTGTCTTGTTATGTGTAATTGTCCTCAGCTGTCCTCCCCGTATGTTCCCTTGTCCCTCATTACCTTCTGTGTATTCATGCCAGAATCCCCTTCTGTTCCGTGTTGCGCTGTCCCTCATCACATTTCTATTTAGAGAGTTAGAAAGTGCTTTATTTCATTCACTGTGAATCACTATGGAAATAAATGGAAACAAACAGAACAGGTACAAACAGTGGGCCTGTCTCAATATGCGTACTTGTACGTACTTGTGAGTCGTGTCCAAATGGGCTGCATCCTCCTGAGGAGTCGGCCTTCGCGGCCTATGTGGGCCGGGTCCTCAGAAGGTCAGGTATACTGGAAGTAAACGGCTGTGGAATTGGACACTCTAGCCTTCAGATTTGCATCACCGCTGTCCTGAGTAAATCGGTTTGGCTGAGATTAAAGTTAAGCTTCATAACATATTAATCACAGTTAAATTAAGAGGGAACGACAGTAAAAACTCTGGACCTGTGACATCATCAAGTACGCTGGTGTTCCAATTGTAGAAATTGCGAGTCTGTGCTTGCGTTCTCGGCGAGTACGGACTTGTGTACTTGAGAAAGGGCCAGTGCATATATCACAGTAATATACTGACTACTGATAAACTTCACCAAATGTACAACGTAACATTCAAGGAATCTCACAGAAATGCTGCATTTTAAACATCAAAGCTCAGCTACAGTTAGAGCTGAAAGGAGCCTGCCTGTCCAGATGGTGGCGCTGTAAGCTCACGTTTCCTGCTCTGCTAAAGACAATCTTATTTTCAGTCTAATGAATGAAGTGACTGTCTGCAGCAGTGTGAAAGACTCAGATGAGGAAGAAGCTGCTGGTTAGAAATGAACGACTGATCAGAAACACAAAAAACAAGTTAATGAAAACACGAACAGCTTTGATTCACACCAAGTAAAGGGAGGAAGTAATCAAACATTTTCTTTAAGTATAGAAAAATAACAAGAAATGTTTGTTTGTGAACACTGTGAAAGTGTCTGAGTGTGACATCATTTCTGGTTTTACTCTGTGAAATTCTCTCCTCTGTCTGTGAGCTCTGCAGGGAAGCCAGTAACACAACTTAAACACAAATATAACCAGAACAAATATGATGGACCAGGACACACTCTCCTTCAGCTGTCCTGGAGCATGCTGGGAGATTACATGTAGCTGCTCCCACCATGCTGCAGTATTCTTAGAGAGAAAATGTCCCCACCATCGTTTGTGTTGATTCATTTCTGGAGATCCCAGATGCCTTTCTTGTTTCAAAGATGGAGCATGCACTTACATGCATTACTTACAATAGATATCGATGTAGTTCCTTTCTGTTTCCACAAGTTTACACTACTTACACTGCTTTCCAGCAGGTCAACAGCGCAATCTGTTGACCTGCTGGAAACTCTTGCACAAAATGACTTTGTCTTTTAAAAGATGTAGGGAACCTCTGGCCTTTATTAATGATATCAGTTAAAAATACATTCATAAATGTGAAATCTATTCTCAGTTATTTTAATAACAACTGCATTATAAAAGTGTTGTAAATTCTTTAAGAGAAGAAAGGAAATCAATGCCAGCACATGCCTTTGATTGTTGGAATATCCCAAGGGGCTATTGGGACGAGTACAACCAGTATGAATCATAAACGCCTCAGGCATGTCGATGAGCAGGTTGTTTAAGATGACAATCACACTAAGGAAGAGCTTTAAAAAGCTGAGCATAGCCAGTTGGTACGTGACAGTACACTGTTACTTCATGGCTGCAGAATGTCAGTGAAAAACAGCCAGCAGCACTAAATAGTTTATTTTTGACTCCACTTAGTGGATTCCTGCATTAATACTCTTGAACTGTAAACTGTAAAACATATCAGAGTCTCTTAAACACACATTAATAGTCTAATTATTCTTAAATATAATGATACTATTGTTTGTCTGGATACAACTTTGCTTTGATAGTTCTGCATTCTTTCATTTTGTCTTTAGATATTTTAATGAGTGAATGAAGTCAGACTGTAGATTTTCCTTCTTCTAGCTGTACTGACTGAGCTTTGACCTCATGTGTTGATGACTCTTCACCTCTGTCTCCTCTCACAGGGAGAAGATGATCTGCAGGATCCTGCTGCTCATCATCCTCACCTCATGTGTCTCTGGTTAGTTTACAGCTTCACTTTATGAACTCCAAATAAAGCTCAACAACAGATTTGTTCCACTTTAAGAGTGAATGAGTGAGCAGTTTTACAGGCCTTACCCTACGATATAAGCAGAGGAGAGTGGATGGATGGACGGGCAGCTGCTTGTGTCAGCAATGGGGAAAACGGTGTAAGTCATTGGAGTTCTTTTATCTGCTTGTGAATGAGGAAGAAACTCAAAGAAATTTGTTTACATCGTCGAAGTGCTTCTCTTAAATCAAAAGCACTTCTCGCTTTATTACCTGTTGAACAGGTAGTAGAAAACAATTTAGAAGGAATGCGGCATGAACCAATGAGAAACTGATATAACAACAATACAGCAGCTTTCTTATCTACCCAGACATATCAGGACACAATGGTGAAGGATGCATTCATGGATGTATGAAGAGGTTTTTAAACACTTATCTGTAAATGGATAATTTCAGTCAGACTGAACACTATTGTGCAGAACTCTTCACTCTGGCTGTCTGTCTTAAATTATGAGGCAATAAATCACACAGAAAGCTGAATTTTTCTCACGCGAGTCAACAATGTTGAATAACCTAAGTCTAAAACAAGAAATAGAATCAGCTCCAAAACTCAACTCGAAGTATGTGAGACTGATTTTATTGTTTTGATCAAAGGGCGATTTACAGTTTTGTGTTTTAAACGTGCGTCTATTAAAATGTTGCATTTCTGTCATTGAATATGTGTATAAACCTTTTATAAACAATCTATTCACAGACTGTTGCCTAAAAGCTGGAGATGAACAGTAACTTTTTAACTAACAGGTGACTCACACTGAAAACAGCAGTGCATGACCCTGTAACCATGTGGTCCTAACTGTTGTGACACTAATGAAATCTACAATGAGTATCATTGTAATGACACATCTTCATACCTAACTAGTTACAATGTAAATTGATAATATAACAGCGAAAATTCAGATCCAGTTACAAATGAAGTATTAGGGACTAACGGATAAACCCGTTGAAAGTTCTCCACTATGACTGTGTGGCAGGATGAGGTGCTCAGGAATAATGAGGAAAAGAGCAAGGGACTAATGATGCTGTCCCAAGCACACACCATAGTTCATAAATAATCACAGCACACATAAATACCCACCACCAGGGCCCCCTAATCACCTCCTCTTTAGGCATTCCTCTGAATAAGACTAACAATTTTTATTCTGAATACTTTATTAAATTAAAAAAAATACTTTTAAGTTCTGCAGATGGATCAAACAAGAAAACAAGTCAAAAAGCAACGAGGCAAAGCACCAGCCCAGAGATTAAACGTAGGCCAGAGAAACAGCAGTGGCCCTGCTACAAAGTAATCAGGCTCAGACCACCGATCAAACTGCATTGCCCAATTGCTCTCCCTGAGTCGAGTCCATACTGTTAAGGTACAAAAGTTCAATACTGCAAACTGAACAACACCCTGCAGGATGTTGCCAGTGTCATCAGTTCTGCTATATGAATGCTATAAGAGGGAACCGGAAATGTATGAATTTAATCTGAAAGCTTTGGATGACTTATTGAATAATTTTAACAGTTTTGGAAATGTGTTCTTCCATTTTAACGTAAGCTTCTAAGAGTTCAGGGAGGTGAGGTCCTCAGTCAGATGAAGCTAATGGGTGGAGCTTCTGATGAAGAAGCAGGAAGAGACTCAGAAGAAGAAGAAGTCGAGGTGACCACACTACTCAGACTGTGACTGTTTACATGTTTACATTTTCTTTTCTCTGCTTTTAAACTCAGTGTGATGAGCAGAGCTGCAGCAGCTGCTGTCAGTATGAGTGCAGCATAGAGGCCGATCCTTCCTCGACTCTCTGTCTGTGGGTTCATTGTTGGAGTTTGATGTTTGGGCTCATCAGCAGCTGCTGGAAGGACAGAAAATATTATTTTATCCTGAAAGTTCAATCAATTCATCAAAGTTTATTATCCTAAAGTTCAACTAAAATATGACACTCATTTTTAAAGTTCTACTCAATCAACTTACCAGTGACGCTGAGTTTACAATCTTGAAAGCTGCTGCCATCATTTGTCTTCACTTCACATCTGTACAGACCCGAGTCATCAGTCCTGAGTCTGGACAGTTGAAGTCTGACTCGTCCTTCTCTGAGGGCGTCTTTGTCACTCTGGACTCGTCCTGAAAACTTTGCATCCTGAGACTCTGACACCTCAACACCTTCATGAACCTGATACAGGACTGAGAGTTCTGGACGACTGCAGCGGATCTTCAGTGAAGTGATGAAGTTGTCAGGTTTGGTGGTGAACGTCCACTCCAGTGTGATGTTGTGGTTCTCCTCTGCCTGATAGCAGGTCTGTGTCACATTGACTACAAATGATCCTGTTGAGGAGACAGAGAGGGAAAGAGAGGAGCAGACACACTGAGAACTGGAACAAATCTGTTGTTGAGCTTTATTTGGAGTTCATAAAGTGAAGCTGTAAACTAACCAGAGACACATGAGGTGAGGATGATGAGCAGCAGGATCCTGCAGATCATCTTCTCCCTGTGAGAGGAGACAGAGGTGAAGAGTCATCAACACATGAGGTCAAAGGTCAGAAGCAGTGATGCAGTTAGAGAGTTTGTCCACCAGGAGAAAAAAGTAGATTTTTATGTGTTCGTGTTATAAATAAATGTGTGTGCTGAGTGAACAAATAAAAGCGGATTAAAACAAAATCATTTGACTTCTCTTGGTTTGATCTGATTTCTATATTTATAAGTCAGACTGGACAGATTCCAAAGTTGGACATTAACTTGGGTTAAGTTTCATGATTAGTTCTGGGCTCTAAGTTTTTTTTTTATCCTGCTTCTCTGCTGAGTAAGCCGTTTATTGGGGATGCAGGGGTGGGCAACTCCAGGCTTTGGAGGCCGGCGTCCTGCAGGTTTTAGATCTCACTCTGGGTCAACACACCTAAATCACATGATTAGTTCATTAGGCCTCTGGAGAAGTTCAGGACATGTGGAGGAGGTCATTTAGCCATTTAAATCAGATGGGTTGGATCAAGTACACATCTAAAACATGAGGCCTGGAGTTGTCCACCCCTGAGAGTGTAATTCATAAAATGTGCCTGTGTGAGTTCTTACATTACAGTGAAATCAGAAGTCACATCATCACGTGGTTAGCTTTGTAAAAAATGATGATCGATGGGTTAAAGAGAGAGAGAAGAAAAGGAGGAGATAAAGTACAGCAGCTGGTGTCTGCTCGTCTTCCCACTCTAACAAACACATGACTGAGCTGAGCTGAGAGAACAGCAGTTCAGTGAGGGGGGGGTTATGATGAAAGGTGAAGAGTTGTTTAACATATGCTAGCATTTACACTTCGAAGCTAACCGCAGATTATATTAAATATAAATTCTAAAACTGAATACATTTCATAGTGTTAACCATTTTAAGCCCAACAAGTCCACCAGCTTATCTTTACATTCCTACATGCTGCAGGGCTTCACATGTTTTCTGTAATTGAAAAGTTTAATTATGTGTCCATTAACAAAATAAGTTATAAACTATATTTATATAAAACATGTGTATACTTAGTGCATTAGTTGTATTTTAACTATAAATAATTCATATTAGAAAATATAAAGCCTGCATATTTGTAAAGAAATGGCTTTGACTTTGCCACTCCATCGGATGTCTTTAGTTCCGCCCCTGCTGTAGTAGTGCCATAAATTAGGTAAACAGAAATACTGAGCTGGACTTCAGTGGCTGAGGATCATGAGAAGATTAAAAGGACACGATAAAACCATAATGCATACACTCCACGGGTGAATGCGCCGGTGATGGTCCTTATAACAACTTATCATAGAGCAAACACTCCAAAACAAGATGCCCATACGGCACTCTGTGGCAACTGGAGCAAATCCTCAAAGGACGAGCAAAAACGGAGGCAGCAGTTTTCCTCTACTGGCTGGGCCGATACACTTAAACATTCACCGCTGAATGGAAGTTCTGCATGGCAGCCATCTAGTCATAGAAATAACAAAATAGCTTTAGCTCCTAGTTTTGTAATTTGCCGTTGGTGGCAAAATGGCGCAAATGCTGCTTAGCCCAGAATTGAAAGAAAGCTATATCCACCTGAAGGAATGCAACTGCCCTCTGCACAACAGCTGGAAATAAGGAATCGGGCAGTCTGCAAACAGTGCCGCAAACAAGCCACTAAAACACTTACTAAACAAATTAAGTGGATAAAGGATGGCAAGCACACCTGTGACTTTGTAGAGTCGGATCAAAACCGCCTGGTTCATCCCAAAAATGCACTGACGCCCGATTCCCACAATCAGAAATGCTGAAGGAGCAATCAATGAGGAAATGAACCCCGCGTGTCCTTATACAACAGACGCAGAAAGAGAGAGCAATAGAAAGAGGGAAAAGTGGAACAAGGAGATAAACCTGTCCGACAGAAAATCACGCACCTGGGGGATGCACAGTAGTGATGTTCGATTCGTGAACGAATCGTTCAATACTCGAGAATCACTTTACTGACTCGTGAATCATGATTCACAAGCCCAACTGACTCATCCCTGTTGCTGTTAGCAAACTAATCCCATTAGTAGAAATATATGTAGCTTATAATTAAAATTGTGGGGTGAACAACAGCCAGTTTCTTAACAAAGGCATTTCTGCTCTGAACTGGAAGAAAAAACCCTGAGTAGAAGCTCACATCAAGAAAATAGCTCCTCGGTTCAGAGTAGCATCGCGCTGCTAACATGCTAACAACACATTTGAGCTACTCACCCCCTCGCTTCCTGTGCTGAATCATAGAGCGAACGAATCACTCACTCACTCACCCCCTCCCTCCTGGCTCACAGCTTCTTCTTCTTCTTGGTTGGCAACCAATGTTAAGGCGCATTACCGCCCCCTGGCTCACAGCGCAGTGGACATTTAGATGAGAAAATATATATTTGACACACTTAAGGAAAATACTAATAAAATACAAATAAACAAAATAAATGTTTATTAAGCAATTTTGATAGGAAATTGCTTAATTTTAGAAATGTTTTTGCTCTTTTTTTCTCTATAAAATAGTTGGTTTTTTTATCATTCATCTTAGCAGTGGAATTTACATGAAAAGGGAAACAAATTAAGTTTGAGTGAAAATGTAAAACTTTTGCACTCTCTGGTCAACTGACTCAGTGAATCAAATGACTCAAAAATCCGATTCACTTTGGTGAGTGACTCATTAACACTCGATTCAGTAAAAAGAATCAAATTTACCATCACTAATGCACAGTACAGTAGTGCAATTCATCCTGATCGGTGATTGGTCAAAAGTCTAGAGTGAAAGAGGAGGCCTGTGATTGGTGAAAAATGTGCAATGAAGAAGCCCTCTTTCATTTATTCAGTCTGTTGTCTGTTTTTTCTTAATCAGGTGATGTTTCCAGCTCCTTTATCCCACCGGACGCCTGGAATGCTGTCTGTGGTCTTCAGCATGATCACAATGTGTTATTTACGTATTTTGACTGGTTGACAATGACAGGACAGTAAGCATTATCAGTGCACATACAATAAAAGCATCTAGTTTTTATGCCAACATTGATGATGATTTTCCTTTAGCTCTTTTGAACCAAAACAGTTTGGAAAGTCTCCTGAAATCAACAGCAATTGAGAACGAATTGCTTTGTCTCCAACATGAAAAAAAAATGTTGACAGGCGAGGGTGCAGTTGTTGCAATGATAAAGCAGAACATCGCAGTTATCTGCAGCACAGTCACTGAAGACAGCGCTGAAAATCTAACACTTTCGTTCAGTTGAGTTTTCTCCTCTCAACCTCTGTTCACAAGCACGCTTCAGTCTTTCGCTTAAAACTTGATTCGGTCATTTATTAACATTTTTTTTCTTTTCCAGACTAAAAAAAAAGTTTTAGATGAATTGACTCTTTACTAGGTGTGACTCAAAGCCGTTCATCTTTTGGTTTAACCTGGTGTGTTTCTGATCAGTCATTCATTTCTAACAAGCAGCTTCTTCCGCATCCATTCTCACTTACTGTCGCAGCTGCAGACAATCCGTTCTGAATATAAGATCGTGTCTGTGACGGAGCAGGAAAAAGTGAGTTTATAGCGCCACCATCTGGACAGACAGGCTCATTTCAGCTCTAACTGTAGCTGAGTGTTGATGTTCAAACTGCAGCATTTCTGTGAGATTCTTTGAATGTTACTTTGTACATTTGGTGAAGCTGTTGGTGCTGTGATGCTCCTCTGAAACACTCATAAGTCAGCATATTACTGTGATACAGTATGTGTGTTTTCTTTAACCCTTCATTGTTTGTTTGTTTTTTCACACACAGTAGGTGACAGAATTGAACATGGAGGATCAAATGTAGACACTGGAGTGCAGTTCAGTAATTTAAGTCACAGAAAGAGGACGTAAAAATCTCTCAAAGAAAAAGTGCTACAAATCCACTCTTCTAAGCTGATGTCTTTTTTTGTCACACCAGATGCAGCTCTCTGCATCATCTATTCAACATTCTTATACATATGACCACAACATGTTTGTGCGATAAAGGAGAAATCATTTCAGCTTATACTACTTCTATTTAAGAAAATAATCTTCTCTCTCATTATTATTATTATCTAGACCAATCTAGACTCTCCAGTCACTTAAACACTGGACCCTTAAGTGCAATTAAATAAATGTGATATAAATAATATATTAATATCTAATGAGAGAAAGGGAGAGACACAGACTGGTGAGCGAGCTCCTTTCACTCATATCAGCAGAGAGAGAGAGAGCGGCACACTGAGCTGTGAACTCCTTAAAAGTCTCAATAAAAAAAACTCAAGGAGGAAGTAAACCTCAAGGAGTTTTTAGCTCAGAGTTCCTCTGTTTTGTAGTTTTTCTACTTTCAAAGGAAAATGTCATTTGCAGCATCAGGTGACGTCAACATATCTGTAACCTGCTGCTCTAATACTGCACCGCCATAAAGAAAATAGTTATTGTTAGAGAGTTATCTCTGGGATGCTGGGATGATAGCTCCCTCAGGACTTAAACCCCAGTCAGAGAGTGGGGCACAGAGAGTGATGTCCGGATATACTTTAATGGAAGTTAACAGCAGCTCAACAGTACAGCAGTAGGCATACTTAACAAGTGTGGGCAGACGTGTGGTTCTGAATAACAAGAAACAAGGAGAAACAATTATCACATGTAAATATAACAATCATCACTTCCCAACATCACACCAATATAATGAACTGTAACACAGATAATGCTCAGAGGTGAATGCTCTGACATAAGAAAGTCCCACAATCCCATTTGAACAGACAGGAAACAAGAATACCTGCATATCTCAGGCAACAGAAAAGCTAATGCCCCAAAATTAGGAAAAGTCGACAATTACATGGTCTTCAGTGCCCTCTAGTGGCTAAATAACCCAACTGCGGTGCACAGATCCAACCCGCAACAAAGGCTACGGTAAGTCACATGTTTCTACCAATCTCGATAAATCTCCTGGCCTAAACCCCTGTAATTATCGTCAACAAGTACAACCCGTGCTATAAGTGGAAATGGACCCGTAGAACTGGAGGGATTTTGACTCACATTTGCGCAGGAACGCACACGGCTGGAGATCGCTATTCCCCTGCACTAAAACATGCCGCTCCCCGGCAGGACCGTCGTAGCATGTGACGTCATCACCGCAGCAAACAGTAAGAACAAAGTGGAACTTATCGGCAGACATTACCAGTGCAGTTATAACTATGCGACTGAAATATAAGGAGACTTTCGGACAGTTATACTGTCAAAAGAAATGTTCATCCAGTGTGCAAATTCCCTGCTGACTCGGCCTCAGGATGTCTAGAGGCAAGAACCAAGCGCACCCAAATGAGCGCACCAGTGATCATGTGCGCATCACGCAGAGGGAGAGTGAGGGACGAAAAGCAGCAGCAGAGCATGGCAGTTGTATCGCAGTTTGTGTGATTCCGTGTGCGTTAATGAGACTGTAAGTGTTATTGCCTTTGACAGGTTAACTGGTATGATAATAGTTATAGTTGTTTGTGTATGTTTAAGCTAAAGTTATGCCTCAGTACACTGCTACCACGTTAGTAGGTTTATTTAATTATTTAATTAACTAGCACTAAGTTAATACCAGTGGCCAGAATCTCCCCCAATGATTATATCCCGCGGTTAAAGGATTTTTCTGTTGTTTATTGTTTAGTTTAGCTGTTGTTAGCTTGCCACATGCTTGCCTTAGTACTAGCAACTGGGAAGATATGTGCTATTTAGCCAACTTCTGGTCTTACGGCGACCCCTTGTGGACATTGTAAAATATTGCTGTGTCCGAGTAGATGATGTGTTCTGATTGTTGCTTGGTTGTCTTTGAGCCTGCTAATTATAGTGTTACCTGTTTCTGTTTCCAGACAACCATGCTTATAGTCACCGATACTGCACCTGCCACAATTATAAGTGCATATCTTCTGTGAAGCTTCATTAAAGACGGTGAACTAAACTCCTGGACTGCTGCAGTCTTTCTGACCGAAGACTTAGGCCAGACTTGTATACCCAGCACTTCTAGTATATATATATTCTACAAGTGGTCCTTCGAGCCGGAGTATACAAGCTGCGCTATGGCTACACCCAGAGAGTTCAACGACAACCAGCCAGCACTGAGTCCCCGTCCCAGCAGGGTGCGACGCATTCCCGGACATCTGGAGGACTTTGAACTCACCTACCCAGCTCACCGTCTTTATAGTACCACAGTAAGACCAGCATCACCACTGACATCAACTTACGCAGCACCACTCAGCCCTGGGAGTTCCCCTAACTACCCTGCAGCTGGTCATTATGGTACGGCAAGTGCAGGGGAAAGATGGCAGGGGCTGGAAGCACGTTGGCAAACGATAAGCCAGCAGATGAAAGAACTTGAAGTGGAAATGGACAGGGTCAGATTGACTTCATATCCACAGAGTGAACATCTGCCTCACCCTTCATACCGCTATGCAGCATTTCAGCCACATTACAGTAGCCTCCCCCATTTAGAACTGGGTTACCCTGTTCGGCCCCCCAGCACTTCCAGTATATATATATTCTACATCCAGGTTGTGATGAGTTTTTTCTTTTCCCTTTTTTATTGTCACTGATGCTTCAGGTGTGAATATCTCATAAACAACAGGCAGCAGGTTCACTATGACCCAAACTCCAGACTCAGTAAAACATCATGTCAGTGTTACAGGATACAAACTCCACAGCAGTGGAAAGTTAAAGAAAGTCCATTCATAGTTCAAAGGTCGCTCAGCAGAGGATGATTTAAATGTTATCATTGGTCAGAATTAAAACAAGAAGCTTGAACTTTTTATAAAGATTACATTTGATCAAATTGTTTTTTGTTTATATATAGATATATTTAAAATTAATAAAAAATAAAACCTTTTGCTGTGCCAGCTTCTAGTTTAGTTTGACAGTGTGTAGAACAAACCTGATGAAAACTTAAAGTCAGCCAAACACATCCAAAATTTGAGGCTGGGAGTAAAAAAAACGAATCTGACTGAGCCCAAAATCAGCTGCAACCCTGTGTGGTTATTATAGTAAACACAGCGGTCTTTTCTCTTTATTTATTTATTTTTTCATAAAGTGATTTATTGTGAGCAACACAAACTTGAACAGGGGGCAAATTTTGTTTTGGCACACTGATCATTACAGTCACAGCTTGTTGTCTTTAACAGTCTCAGTGTTTTTCTTTTCTTGTTTGTGTGATAATTTCCCCAAATCATGCGATGATCATGATTACTGACAGTCTGGTATAAAAAGTAGTTTTGTTTGGAGTTGTGCAGGACTTGTCTTTGTCATTGTATCACAGAAAAGTGTCATCAAGATGTATTCATAGCCAGAGGCCAGCAGGTGTCACTGTGGAGATGGTTTCAGATTGTTTTGACACTTCAATATAATTCCTGCACAAATGCTTCAGTGTTTCACGAAGCCTCACTTTGCCCATCGCTAGTAAGCAGGCACCAAGTGCTGTTACTGCCTGCTGCACACACTATCTTTTCTCAGATCGACCAAACTGTCCGACCTGTAGATGTACATGGTTCATTCCAATGTGTCAGTTTAAAGATATCTCACTGAGTGTCAGAAAGACAAGTTTGCTTCTCTTCTCTACTGCAAGTGAAAAAAAAACTGCAGAATGTTTTCAGTGTCATCAGTTCAGCTATATTAAATCAATGTGGTGTTAAATTTTGTTATAAGAAGCAATGGGAAATGTTTTCATGTAATTTGAAAGCTTTGGATGTGTTATCAAACTTCTGAATTTCTGGAAATAATCTAATTATCTTTTTTTACTCACAATTTATTCTAAGCTTATAAGTATTTGTATTTTACTCTAAACTTGAAAACTCGAGTTTATTAATTTTAAATTATGTCAAAGTCTGGGGTATGTGACACACTGTTCATGTGTTTGCACTGGTTGTTTCTGGTTTGAGTAGTATTCAATGTTGTTGTTTTGTGGCCCTGCCAAGAGGAGATACTCTTTTGAAATGAAGACAAACACAGCAGTTGGAAATCTCCAGTTCATGTGATGTGTATGATGAAGATGGTGGTGATGATGATGATGATGATGATGATGATGATAGTGGTGGTGGCGATGATACAGCAACATAACTAATAATTTTAATAATACATTTTATTTAGAAGCACCTTTCAAGACACCTAAAGACACTTAACAATAGAATAAAATGCATAATAGGACAATGACAAAATAAAGAACAATAAAAATAAATAAAAAGCACAACATAAAATAAACAAACAGTGGGTTCACAGTGAATATGGAGATATGAACAGATGGGTTTTGAGTTAAGATTTAAACTGGGAGAGAAAAGCAATGTTTCTTATATCAGGGGGTAGAGAGTTCCATCAGCTATTTAGTTTTGGAAGGTACATTTGGAATTTGAATTTTAAATCCTCAAAAATGAAACTGAGGACATGAACTTGAGGTGAACAGTTTGTTTCATTTTAAAACAAACTATTTTGACGTCATCACCATCATCATCATTAATCAGTGATAGACTGCCCGATGATCCGTGATGTTTAAACAAACAGGTTCTGATCAGGTGCAGCTGTCAGGATATTCAGAGTCTGAATCATTGTCAGTTATTTCTCACATTTCCTTCCTTAAATCCAGAGTCAGTATCTGCAGCAGTGATTACGTCTACTAACACACGAAATCAGGTACTCTGATGATTAATTAATTGATGTATTATTACTTTGTTGTGTTGAATCTGGATGTTGCTGTATTGGTTGGCACCTTTCTGCAACATAGTGTGGAGATCTGCGGTCGTAGCTCCCATCTTTAAGAAGGAAGACCAAAGGGTGTCTGCCCTCTTCCATATAGATAGTGTGAGGAGTTGAATCATTTGGGAGGGACTCAGAGTAGAACCACTGCTCCTCCATATTGAAAGGATCCAGTTGAGTTATTTGGGCCTCTGATTAGGATGCCTCCTGGGTGAGGTGTTCAGGAATGTCCCACTGACATGATAGAGCTCACATCTTATGCATGCCTGCCAACAGTAACCAAAGTCAACTGCAGCATGTTGGCACTCCTGCCTGCCCTCTACCCATCTCAAGGGCTGGGGGTGCTCTCCCTGGCCTGGGGTAGCCTGCTGGGTAGTCCCACGTGCTGTGTTGCTCAGGCCTGCGCAGGCTTACACCTTGATGGGTTGGGGATGGGGGGTCACTGTGCTTCTCTTACATGTTCAAGGCCCGGCTGTAGGTCTTGCAAGGCTTGTTTTCTCCACCTACTTGTTTTCTGTGTTGCTCCACCTCTCTCTGGTTGCTTTCTGCCCCTCTGGGGATTCCCTGGGTGGATCTTCTGGACCTTCCTCTTGCTCCTGCTGGCTACAGTGGGGTGGAGACTCATCTGGGTGCTGGGTCTGCAGGGCGGGGGCTGGGGTGATGGCTTGGCCTTATACTAGATCTCCGTGGGGGCTTTGGACACTGGTGCAGACTTATATGCATGTTTCTCACATAGCACATAGATATGACGTGAGCTTAACAGCACAAGTCAACCATAAATTCTTTTCTGTAGAAAACAGAAAAAAATATATCAAAAACACACTGGGCAGATTTCTTGTGATAGTAATCCTTTTACATTCATGTCACAAGAAGAGAGACAGCACAACTCACACAAGTTAGCTAGAAATTGAAATAAAGCACAATGCAAGCTTAAACATGCCAGTTTAAACGTATGATCCTCTTTGAAAGCTCTCCGCTCTGTGAATGAGGAAACAAGAACAAACACATCTGAATCAGACCTGACATGAAAATACAGCAGCCTGCTGTGCCCAGCCATCTGCCTCAGGAAATGATCCTAGGTGTTTGTACGAACAGTCACAAGCTGAGACAAGAAGTGCATGTGGGAGTTGTATCTTTAAAAATTACACAATACAGAACTTTTTATATTTTCTTTCTGTCCTTAACAAAGTACTCTTAGTAACTAAATATGAACTGGTTGTGGGCTCATATTTGGAATTTGATTCTTAGTAAATTTGAACAGAGTAAAATAGGCTGTAACCAGGGTTTAGATTTTTTTCTTTTCATGAGTAATATTAAACCTAAAACAATCTGAGAGAATGCAAATAAACAGCTTGAGAGAATGAAAGCTGGAGGCTGTCCTGACATGACTTGTGTCTACGCAGTGTTCACCTGGAATGAACACAGCATTCCTTCCTTTATTCCTGTTCAGCGGGTAGGGTTTTGTGTAGTTATCAGATTACTCTGCAGCACTGCTCAGGAACATATCCACGGGACTGTATCTGACACTAACTGTTCCCACTTAGACTGGGTTTCTGTGGTGAGGTATTGTGGCACTTCATGAAAGTCACAACCTCTACTCTTACGATTTGTGTTTTCTACATGAACTAAACATTATTTCTGTGTTGCTGATCATGATTTTTCATCTGTCTGCTCTCATACGCACTGATTGATGTACATGTGTGCTGGATCAACAGTTCCCTAACCCTTTCAGAAGATGAGAAAGTCCAAATTTTTGTGGCTGGAGGGGTTGTATATTCAGCACAAATACCTTATCTGCACTTCTATTCTATTCTATTCTATTCTATTCTACATAGTGGTGAAAGTAATGTTTAAGTCTTTACCTCCCAGACTGCAGGTTTACTTGTGGTTCCAAGAGTATTTAACTCATTCACTGCCAGCCATTGGCAGTGAATGAGTTAAACCCATTGACTCATTCACTGCAATTGACGGCTATAGACGTCAATGGCAGTGAATGAGTTAAAAGTAGAATGGAAGGTTCAGCTTTCAGGCCCCTTCTATTTGCTGAAGCACATAGTTAGAGCTGGGTCAGGTGACCCCAAATCCTAAAAAAAAAAACCCACAGAAACCCCCAAAAGCCAACAATGAAGGAACTCTTTTTTTTTTCTTTATATGTCTCAACCTTTTTTGTGCTGACTATGCCAACAGTCTATATTATGAACAGTTTGTAAAATAACTTTTGTTTCAGTGCATGAAGATGGTGAAAGACACAGAAAGGTCAGAGGTCATGCTGGGTGAACAGAGAAAAGCAGCCTTTTGGACAACCTCAATAACAGGATGCAGGGAGAGAGAGAAAGCTTACCTCTCAGAAGCTTCCTTGTATATCGCTGAATTGAGCATCACTGTCTTATCAGTAGGTTGAGAGTAAGAAACAAGTTAAGTGATATTTGGCCAGCAGAGCAGCAGCATGGAGACCTCAACTTCAGAGTTTGATGATTTTTATTTAGTTTGAACAGAGTAAAAAAAACTGGGCTGTAACTAAAGTTGATATTTTTTTTCTCTTAATACGTCAGATTTAAGGTGTAGCTCCTGTGTTTCAGTGACCAGTGGAAAAGACCACACTTTTGATACAAGATACAACTCAGTCAGGACCAGATATACCTTAATAAACAAACAAAGATTTTGTATAGAGAACTATGGGAGATGGAAATTATTCATTCACTTGAAATTACAATAGTGCAAAGGGAAAGGATACTTACTCAGTAGCTCCTCATGAGTCCCACATCCACCAACCCCTCTATACACAACCCAGTCAGGGGCACTGTGGGGCCATAATTTTATAGAGCTCCATTCGAGTTCTTTCAAACAAAAAAGCTACCTCAGTGACCTCATGACTGGTTATGGCTGTGGTAGGACAAATTATTGCTCATTTTCAAATCAACTTTCAAAATATTTTATAATAATTGTGCAGTGTAAATGTTTTTCCAGTATCATAAAATGTTACACTGAATAATGCACAAGTTAGTGTAGACATTTGATTGAGACACTTTAATTTGATTAATGTTCTTTTCTCTGATGGATCCTGCTCTGAAATTAACTGGTTGCTTTATATATACATTATGTGAGCGTATTTATTTCATATATTTGACCCAGACTGTGTGAAAATGAAGTCTATCAATGTGTTTATTTAGGATATTTAGGAGCTTTTTATCAGTAGAGCTAAAAGGTCAAATGTACTGTCCCTCAGTCTGCTGAGTCTGCAGCAGTGCATCATAACAGAGAGCTGATGTAGAGATGAAATATTCTAAAAGAAGCACCTAAAGCTTAAATAATGAAGGGAAAACGAGAGTATCTCAACAGTGACACAGCGCTAGGACTGGGTGATATATCGAGTTTTTAAAAAATATTGATATATTTTTATATGAGATATAAGATGTGACAATATCGTCTATATCGATATAGTATATGTTACGTTATAATTATACTTGTGGATCCGCAAGTTTGCCTCTCTTTCGTCCACTTTTGTCTCTAAGCAACGCTACTCGGCCTTGCCTCTCCTTTACTGAAGAAACCTTTCAAAAATGTTTTGGTACGACTTTGGTAAGCTACGGAGCTGCACCGCTTGATTGATTGTCAAAGCATTACGGCTACCAAGGAGCCTCGCGGAGTGATACGTACTGTGCTTCAACATAATATTACCGTATTGTGTGTGTATAAGGACCATAAATGGCACCTGTTAAGAGACGTGGATTTCAAACTCCAGGCTGTCAGTCACGCAGTAGAAGTTGGGAACAGAGCAGCTGTGAAATCTGACTTTGTTATTATGCTCAGCATCTGTTAGTTTACATTTTGACTGCACAATTGTGAGCTTTTTGTTATGCACAAAAACAACATTGTTTTCTTTTATTTATGGAGCATTATTATTTAATAAATGCTCATAATTTCTTTTTGAGTAATTTCTTCATGTACATCTGTGTTAATAAAAGTGCCTGTGTGAGATCTGGGAAACAGCTTTGACTAAGAACTCTCTTTTTGTTCTTAATTTATGGCTTTAAAAAATATCGAGATATATATTGTGTATTGCCATCCAGCTAAAATATATCAAGATATGAATTTTAGAATAACCATCTTTGCTCATATAAAACTCTGAGCGTTATTATCTCTCAGCTATGAGCTCCTTGTGCATGTCTGTGTTTGCCTACACGAGGGGGCGGATTTGACTTTAAGGGACAGCAGGAAGGTGTGCCATTATTGTGCAAGGAGAAACGTCGCCATTTCTTTCTTTCTTTCTTTGGAGCCATGAGAGAGTTGATGCATTTTTTTTATGTATTTAATGCAGTAATGTAGTTTGGATTCCTACCTCAGATATTTGGATAATTTTGTTCTTTTTCTGTGACTATGCTCCTTCTGCGTCGGACACAGGACTCTGCAGTAAGTAAATGTGCACAGAAGCTTATTCAATTGTATAAAAGTATATAAAAAGTGTTCCATAAGGTTCCTCTGACATTTGTATGCTTTAAATAGGTGAACTGTACTTTAGATTTATAATTGCCTAAAGTATGAGTCTGCATTCCTCTTCAGATCAGAAATACGTTAGATATGTTTCTTCAGAATAATTTGAATCAATGGTTGTTGATCAATAATCGTGACAATTTGTATATCAAGGAACTAATCTCACAGCCCATTGTTCATTTAGTTTCAGTCATTGTGCAAATGTATTGTTGATAAGGTTGGGAAACCTGCAGTCGGCTGAGACTGAATAAGTCACTTGGATGAGTGACGAAAAGTTTTTCCCGCTCAAAACGTTACGTCCAGATGAACAGAATCAAATTTGGGGATTCAGAATCATTTGTTTGCAGCATTTTCAGCTGCATAAAAACACAAGTACATCGATTACGTCTGTGCAATCATAAAATCCATGTTAAAGATAAAGTTAGAGATCAAAGAGTTTTTGAAGTGAATCTATCGTGAATGCAAAACCTTCGATATGACAAAATGGTGTTTGAAATCCTTGCATCCGGAGCATTACTTTAAATCCTTGGATTTGGTGTACGAGAAATCTGAAAATAGTATGAAGGGAAAAAAGTTTCATTCAAAATGAAACTCAAACTTAAAAAAGTTGATTTTTGCCATCTCTATTTATTAATGTGTTTCTTCCAAGGACAAACACATTGTCAAAGTCATCTGATAAGAAATCCCATCTGCAGCATTTATCTTCAGTCTACTTCAGCTGTGATATGAATGAACTGAATCTGTTGTAAATAATGCTGTTCTTAGTTTTACTGTTTAGGGTACAATGAAGAATGTGGAGCTGCGGAGCTCTCCTCCTCTCAGTATTAACTATGAATCTCTTCTGTGCTGCAGTGGGTGAGTAGCTGCTGTGTTCAGCTGATGAAGCATTAGTTTGTAAACTTCCTGTTTCTGAAGTTTAAAAGAAGGATTTAAAGCAGTAAAAAGTAACATACCTGCTGCCTGTTACCTCTAAGTTGTTTCAGTCAACTTGGTGCTGATATTGATTCTTAGACTCTGATTTCTGTTTGAAATCACATGATTTAAAATGTTTGATACTTCAAAAATCAGAGAAATTGTCTCTGAATTACAGAAAATATTTTCTTCTTTCCCTGATGGAGACCTCGAGTCCACACTGGGCCTCACATTCACCCTGTATTGAAAACTAAGCAAAGCAGACAGTCACACACTTGTGTACGTGGAAACTAACAAACAGAGCTCTGCTGTCAGTTCATTGCTCTCAAACAATACGTTTTATCTCTGTTCTATAACTTTCTTTTGATTAGCTTCTCCTCATAAAAGAGAGTCAGAAAGAGACGCCTGACTCCTGAGATTGTCAGTATGCTTACTGAGTTTCATGAGCTGATTCTGCCTTTCAATATAGTTCCTAATATATTGTGTGTTTTTCCTCCTGCAGGTCAAAGTAACTTCACTATGAGTGAAGAACAGGAGGTCTACCAAGCTGAGGAAAAAAGTAACATCACAATAACATGGCTGCTCCATTTAGACACCAACAGGCCTCCTGACTTCCTGCAAATAGACCTGATGAATGTGAAAAGGAAGACACGGGTTTTCTTCTATAACAGTGAGACTGGCACTGAGGTGTATCCAGATGAGCACTACAGAGGACGACTGCAGTGTGACCCACAGCTCGCCAGGAAAGGACGACTTGAATGTCTCTTAACTGATCTCAGGCTCAACGACACGGGGACATATCACTGCATCGTTGTCCTTAATGAAGAAGTTAGTTCCAAAACATGTGACCTCAATGTTACAGGTAAGATGACATCACTGACTCTTTTGCTGGTTTCCATAACAAGTAGTAGTGAGTAGTATCAAATATTTAGACCTGGATAATTAAAGGACTGTACTCAGTGTGTTTCTATACATTCATGTACATTTTTAGAGCTACATCATGGTCAGTCACCAGAAAAAAAATCAGCATCAGTATTATCAATATTATCACAACCATGCACTCTTTTACCATTAGGTACCCTCTCTGTGTCTCACACACATCGATTTTTCTTCACTGGTTATGTCATCCAGTCATGTCCATACTTAACCAGTGGCCTCGATATAAAGTACCACAGGCTGTGATCTAGCATGTACACTCTCAGCCACTTTATTAGGTACGCCCGTTTAACTGCTTATTAATACAAATATCTAATCAGTTGATCACACTGTAGCAGCATTTAGGCATGTAGACATGATCAAGACAACCTGCTGAAGTTAAGACTGAGGATCAGAATGGGGGAGAAAGATAATTTAAGTGAGAGTCATGTCGGGACGTTTGTTACCAGATAGTCTGGTCTGACTATTTAAGAGCTGTTACTAATGAAGTGTGTTAAACTAAAATTCATGCTTGATCTTAGTCTTAATCTCTTAAGTCTTAAGCAACTAACTTTGTTAATTAGTCACTAAATGTTCTTGAAGAATGATCCCTTCACTCATGCTCGTTCAATTTCTTTGCAGCAGCGTTTAAAAAACCTGTGGAAGTGACATCAAAACCAGCGAAATCTAAGAGGATCGGCCTCTACGCAGCTCTGGCTTTGTTTACAGTGGTGATTATAGCGCTGCCACTGTCTGTAACACTTTGTAAATAATATTATTTGTATTAATGTGAAGTAGCAGCCTATTACAGATCACTCCTCAGGTCACCTCTGACTGTAATGAGACTGCTGCCAATGATTTTCAAATTCCTCAGAGCTGTGTCACAGAGCAGTGCACATTTACACCACGCCCCACTCTTCTAAAATACTATGAAAAAGTCTTGAGTCCCAAATCTCTTTACATTTCAAAGTCCAGTTCTTATACCTCACCATTTTCACAGAAGTCTTTCCAGACAAAAGGTTAAACTCCAAGTAATTAATTAAAAACAAAGTTTGCCTTTTTGAGTCTTTTAATTATTACTACCTCCTTTAAAAAAATAAAAATAAAAGAATTAAAAAAGTTAATTCACCTCAACAAATGGAGAACAACAACAGAAGGATAAGCTAGCTCCAGCTATAAAGCTTTAAACATTTTTTATCCAGTCGTTTGTTATTAGACTTGTCATATTTAGCAAGTGTGGCTAATTAACTCATTAACTAATTAGCCCTCATTATGTGTGTTTGTATCCTCTCCTGTTTACAAACCATATGAAGCACTTTAGACTTTATGAAGGTTTGTGTGCACCACTATTTCAAAGGTCAACATGGCCAAAAGACTTTGCTGTTGATACTTTGCACACAAATTGGTGTGTTGAAGAACACCAATCAATGAGCCGACCAATCAGTGTTTACCCATAGTTGAGATAGATATAGATATATATATATATAAGATACACAGAATACAAGATCAGTAAAGTTGATTTAATGTTTAAAATTTTAAATCTCCTCATTAGATATGGGGCAGTGTCATACCTGAATGCACTGATGTTTAAGAGTGGCCACTTTAAAGTTTCAGAGTTCTCATATTAGACATAAACAACACCACTGGAGAAATAACCAGTAACCAATAATATCTTATTGGTTAATAAGATTAACCAATAAGATGCTCTCTCACTTTGTTTGTTTGCGGGCGTTCTCTCCGAGTACTCCGGCTTCCTCCCACAGTCCAAAGACATGCAGTTAGCTGGGATAGGTTAATTGAAAAATCTAAATTGCCCATAGGTGTGAATGCGAATGGTTGTCTATCCCTGTGTGTTAGCCCGGCGACAGACTGGCGACCTGTCCAGGGTGTACCCCGCCTCTCGC
>NW_024583055.1:93222-117557 GCF_018398535.1 Haplochromis burtoni | reverse complement strand
TATATACTCATTGACACCTTTTTTGTCAATGAGTCTCATTGACAAAAAAGGTGATCTGTCACTAACTTTGCTGGGATGTGGAGACGGTGTGTGGCTGCACTGCAAAGTGGACAGACTCTGAGAGCAGTATTAGTATAGTATTGATATTTTAAGTCTCTTTTTTTAGGTTAGGTATGAAAATAAATAAAATAAGACATTGGTGGTTTTTCCTGCATAGATGCCAACAAATTTTTTTTAATTAGAACAAAGAAAAAAATCAAAAGATTTGCAACAAAATTGTATTTTAAAACAGTTTTGTATAGTAAATAATATTAACTGACTTCTTTTAAATTTGGTAACAAAGAAGGAATTTATTAATGTTGAAGAGAAAAAATGAAAGTATGTTAAGCATACAGCTTCATGCTAATTTTGTATATTCATGCTTCTGCTTTATTCAATAAACATTTAAACACATTAAGTTTTTTGCAGTTTGTTTTTTAAAAACAATCATTAGTGCATTAGATGTTTTTCACCGATATTTTTATGTTCATATCATCTAAAATATGTTTGTGTGTGTATCTTATGAAGATGATAGGTGAGCTCTTCTGAACCATCCCAGATTACAACCTTCCCACCAACACACAACACTGTGTGTAGTTTAAAGCTCCAAGTGTTACAGGTCTCAGTGGTTTCTCCAAATTCACAATTTTGATAAACATAAAAAAGAAAAACACACATCTGATGTCTATCATGTCTGATTTACCTCTGCATTTTGTGTCTTTAAACCTTTCTGTCCATCTGCTTTTGTCTCAAGCATTAAGAATCACTTAACTTCAGATCCGAAGTGAACAGACATTTTTCAGCAGCACTTCTTTCATTCTGGCTCCAAACTGATTGAAGGAAGCAGCAGATGCTCTCTTTAAACAGACACATCTCAGGCTTTGTTTTCTCACCTTTCACTAAGTCCACTGAATACACTGTATATGGTTATAATCATGGGTTCATCACATACTATTTTATAAATCATAAAACTGCTGAAGTAAATTCACTTATTTATCACTGAACATAATTTGATTATAAATAACCCGATTTTAAACCACATTGCTTTACCTGAAACCTGATTGTTGTAAAAACTGATTATAAAGTGTCACATGTGCATTTCTTAAACACAGTCTGCACTACATTACATAGAAATCTCTTCCTGAACTCATATATTTAAAGTATTTCAAAAAACAAACAAACTGGTGTGCCTTTGGCTTCCATGTGATGAACTGACAGGAGTGATGAGAAGTCATTATAAAGCTGGAAAATGAGAAAGAGCTCTCTCTCTCTCTCTCTGCGAGGCAGACCAAGTGCATGTACATGTTGGTCAGCTCATCAGGAGGGACAGTCGATCAGAGAAACTGCAAAGTCGGGAAAGAATGAACAAAGCTGCAGGCAAATGCTGACAACTAAACACCACTAAGAGTCAGGGCCGGCCCTAGGGTTTTTGTGACCCTAAATAAGATTTTATATACAGCCCCAAAGCACTTCCAGCACAACCACCAAATCACACACACTGCTTATAACTAGATGAGGATGAATACACACAAACTAGAGTCAGTGCAGACCTCTGCAGATACATTCCTCTCAAGGGTTGAGTGTAGAAGCCTGTGGTAAAGTCATCAGTGACTGAAGCTTCGGAAGATGTTTCCTTAGCAGCAGCCATGTCAGCTGAGGAAGACGTTTCTGTTTTTATTATTTTTATTTTTCATACTTGAGCACCAAAACTAAATATTAATGTAGGAGCCATTTATGTAATGTAAGGATAATCAAAATTCTGTAATTAGATGTAGCTTTTCATATCTGGCCCAGCAATCTGCTAGTTAGGTACACACTGGGGCAAACCAGAAGTTAGCTTCCCAACCCGAGATACTTCAAAATTGCAGATTCTCAGGATGTAAAATCTTCTTATGCAAATTAAAAAGACATTTACCTGATGCTAAAAGGCTTATTCAATGTTGTGTGAACTTGCGTGACAAGGGCTTAAATGTAATAGATTTATATGTAAAAGTACAAGAGAGAGTCATTGCAACAAGCAACACAGAAAGTCATGTGGCCCCCTCTAGTGGTTGTTGGAGACAATTACAACTGGCTGCAGAGCACGGGGAAAGTAAGGCATGCAAAGAAACAATCTGATCCCTTATTATTATTATTATCATTATTATTATTATTATTGTAGAAGCGTCTGTGGCTGTTTGATGGTCTCAGTTTTTGAGTGAAGCTGAAACGTTGATTTGACAATGGAATTAATTTCTAATGTTCCTCAAAGTCTTGTTATAGCTCAAGACAAACATGATGTGTAAAACATATTCACACCGTGAGGTGATGACAGTATGAGGACTTTTCTAACTATACATTCATCTAGTACAGATCATTATACTGGTCTGTCTCCAGGTACTTCTTTCATGCATTTATTGACAGCATTGACGGGATGTAATCTATTTCGACAACTGGTACCAGAAAACGGTGGAAACAGAAATATTGGTCTACTAGTTGTAGTTGCATATTAAAGTAACAAAGCAATGCTGGGAATCATTTAATGCCAAGTTGCTGTTTCTTGCGAAAGATTTTCATTGAATATATTCATAATGCTCTAACTTGCTATTCTGCAGGAGAAGAACTGTGAGTGTGTATTATGTAATCTAATGTGCTGGTATATATATTGCAACTTTATAGTCTAGGCTTCTTTGGTCATTACCACAGATCCGTATTCCGTTTTCCTTTTTGGGATAACATGAGAAAGTAACCTTAGTGGAGAAAAATAGTAGGCTTGTTAGGACATAATGATTGGGGGATAAAATACAGCAATAGTTGAATACAATTTTGTAATTGTGTTTTGATGAAGCTCCATAAATGCATGTTAAAATACTCAGACTAATAGTTTTACCTGTGGACTTTCACAGATTTATATGTGTTCTTCTACCAGAGGCCTAGGAGTTTAAGGGCTCTGAGTAGTATCATAGCTGTTCGTAGGACTGTGCTTCTGGACAGAGACCTCTGATGTTGTGACTGGAATCTGCTGCTTTTACTCTTCCAGTTTTGAGGTTACAGCTCCCAATGGTTCTATTACCACCGGGATCCCTCTGGACTGTACCATCCACATTTGCTCCAGTTGTTCCTTCAGTCCCTGGTACTCTTCTATTTGCTCATCCTCCTTCTTCCTCAAGTTTCCCTCTGCTGGCATTGCCACATCTATCACAACTTCAGAGTTCTGCTGCTTGTCAAGCACCATCATATATGGTTGGTTGGCCAGAAGCTACATGTTGATTTGCCACTTAAAGTCCAGTAAGACTTTTTAATCTGTGCTCTAGAAGCTTCAATTCTAGCAGTGTAAAAGCAACCTAACATCAGACTAGGACAAAACATATTTGGGGGGTTGAACATGTTAAAAATGTAACACTATAATGACAGTGCCTTGGTTGAGTAGACCTAATATCAGTATGTAAAAATGGATTACACTAAATTAAATTGATGACATGTGCAATGGCATGACATGTAATTCATATGTATCCATTTTCTTTAATTGTTGTTTTGATGTTACAAAGAGTAAACTTGTCACATACAGCAGTCTAATAGCTGAGTGGATATTTTGGGTAGTTTAGTTGTGCATAAAAGTGCAGTATCTTTGTGGTAGCATAAAATGTCCTTTAAATAAACTGACTTCCTCAAAATGATATGCTTATCTCACAGATCACTTGCAGAGAACTACTGTCCAATGACTCAGTAAAGCTGAAACCACACTTAATAAAGCTACTTGATTTTAGTGTTTCAAAGATTTTGAATGTCACTCCTGTCGATACAAATGGCTGCTCGGACACTTTCAGCTGCCATGATATGAGTTCAGCTTGTGTCCCATTATTTGGACAGAGACCTGCTGTTTCTTCATTCTCTCTGGCTTTTTCAGAAATTAAAGGTCATGGGGGGAAGTTGTACTTTGGGTCATTCTGACAGTCAGACAGAGAACAGCTGTGTCAAAATCAATTGTGAAGCACCTCCTTAACTCCATATTCAACAAGACGCATTATTCAAAATTCAGAAACTCCTTTAGTTACAAAGTAAACAAGTTCCTCAGATTGAACAAGGATTAGGAAGTTGTTTTATGGCCCCTGCATATTCCTAATCTAACTGTGATATTGCACTGATATTTGTAACCTCGGATTGATTAGGACTCAGTAAGAATAACTTCAGTTACAAATAAACAAACAAAAACCCCCAAAATGAAACGAGGAGTTTTATAAGTTATAGTGAAACTCTGGAAAGCTCTCAAATAAAATTAATTTACCAGAAGCATGAAAGATTTTTTTATCTGCTTTCTCTTCCCCTTTCATCATAAAGCTGCATCAGCAGTATTTTAAGGTCACAAAGTCAAATTTAATCTGAAATTTGTTCATTCACAATCACAGCATCAAAGATGTTTCATGATGAACAAACTGCATACAGGTAGATTAATGATGTTGATGTTTGTACACATGTACACTCTATCATCGCATCACTATCCTCATTAGCATGTTTTGTGTGTAACTGAACAAATATAAGGAAGTGAAAAAAAGGGAACAAGCGACTAAACAGTTGTCTTATAATCTGACAGACACAGAAGGAGTGAAGTGTCAGAAGCTGTTCTTCTGAAGTTTAACAACTTTTCTGCATCAGGATCAAAACCAAAATGAAAATCCTCCATGTTCTCTTCTTTGTTTTCTTGTCAGGTGAGGACTGATTACCTCATTGTCTCTTTCATGCTGCTCTTTATTTATTTTTATTTTTTAATGGAACTTTATAAAATGCACATATTCGCATTTGATATTCATCTTACTATTATTATTCTTATCTGACAGATCCAGCTGTGCTCGTCAAGGCAAGGCTCAATATCTGGTCTGCAGCTGAAGGAGGAAATGCTACACTTAACTGCCACTTACCTTTACCTGGAAGCACAAAGTTCTTCTGTAAGGGAAAATGTGAGCGAGCAGAAGATATCCTCATTAAAACAGATGGAAGCACAGCTCAGAGTGGGAGATACAGCATGAAGTATAAAGATGGATCTTCAGGAAAAGGAATTGTGTCTGTGACCTTCACACACATGATCAAGTCTGACTCAGGAATGTACAGGTGTGGTTTGGGAAAATCTTCTGCTCCGGATTCATACTTTGACTTTGAGGTCAGAGTTTCAAATGGTGAGTTTTTACTAAAGTATGTGTGTGTTTCTGTCCATGTGTTTTACCCTAAGTACTTGCACCTACAAGCATCACATTATCAGATGTGTCTTGGTTTTAACAGCAAAACCCTCCCAAGTTAACATCTCTGATCAAGAATAATAGAAGCAAGAAGTTTGCTCTGTTTGCCAAAATTGAACAGTGGCTAAACATTTGATATTATGGGAAAATTTAAATATAGCAGATGAAATGTCAGCCCTCTGTACTTCCAAATCTTCATTATGTGAATGTAACATTTTGAATGGCTTCTTTAAATATGCTAATATTATTGTAGAGTAGTCACTGATCCTGCCCAGGGTCAGGTGAGTGTTTTCTGAGATTTTCACTGATTTTATATAAAAATCAGAATATCATCAATCATGCTTACATGCTACAGGAAATGCGACACAACAGCTTACAGGAAGTACAGACTAATTCATGTTCTTCTGCTTCACAGATCTGGATAAAAACTCTGGTTTTACTCGCACAGAAACTGAGGGAGAAGCAGTCACATTGGGATGTGCCTATACTGTGTATGGGCAGAGAAAGTTCTTTTGTAAGAATGAGTGTAAGAATGAAGGGGAGATCCTCATTGACACAAGCAATGATAAATCTGTGAGTGGCAGATACAGCATTGAATACACAGCAGGATCTGCGTTTGGACTGTATGTGACCATCACACAGCTGACCAAGTCAGATACAGGAGGGTACAGGTGTGGTTATGGAAACCCTCTGTCTCCAGATTCATACTACAGTACCAGTCTTGTTGTCATTGGTAAGTAGGATGGTAAGAAATATGTGATTTAAAAAAAAAACAATAGCATGCTTTGTCATTCAGTAGGATAAAATAACATAAAAAATTAGGACTCCTGTTACTCACTGTCACGGTCGGGGCTATTGTCTCTTTTCAGTGTCTTTTTTTATTATCTTTTCTTTTGTTATTTTGAATAACACCTTAATTTATTTAAGTTCTAATGAGATGCCTGTATCCTGCAGTAAAACCTGAGCAGAAGATTTGTGACTCATAATTGTATGAATGAACATTTGGCAAAAGTGCAAAACAATCTCTATGTTAAATCTTTTGTTGGAGGGAGTTGTTCTTTTAAATTTTCTCTGTTTCTTCAAAAATGTCTGTTCACATACATATAAAATCATAGCCACTAGCTGAGGCCAAATGTATTAAAGTGTTACAGTCAAGTTGTGTTGGTGATGACATTGTGTTCAAATGACAGACAAAACCTGTGGCTCAAATGTGGCTTGAGAAAATTATGAATCAAACTGAATTTCAAAAAATCAGACCATTATCAGTTCTAGCCTAAAAGCATGATGGTGTTATATTCTGAACAGAATTTTATTTGTGATAGTCAAGCTACTGTTGATTGCTAATTTTACAGTTAATGTACAATACACTGCAGAATATAATATTTTTTTATGGAAAACAATATAATCATGTGCCAAACAACCATCTGTCACACCAACATCCAACCTCACTTTTTCAGTGTGCACTAAAAGTTTCCAAATTAATGTTTTGAAGAGTCTGAGTTCATCAAGTGATGTGGATTGACACTGAGATTGAGTGAGAGGCTGACCATGACTTTCTAATCTGCTTTAAAGATTTCATTATAATGTTAATGATGCATTTTGTATTTGGCAAATGTTTTTATTTTCAAGTATCACTACTCTTTTTTTAAATTTGTGTATTGTTCACAGGTTCAAATCCACATACTTCGACACCACAAGCAACAACTAAAACAACACAAACACCAACAACAACAACAGCGCAGAGTCAGAGTTTCACTCCAAAGATTTCTACGTCTTCATCAGATTGTCCTCACTCCTCCTTGGGTCTGGTTGTGTGTGTCTCTCTGATTGGTGTTTTACTGATGGCTGTTTTCATCCTGCTCCTCTACATTTATAAGACAAGGAGGAACACTGCACTGAACATCAGAGAAAATGCAGGCAACAAAAACATGGAGGTGAGTTTCTGTCACTTGTTTACTTTCTGTTTATACAGGTTTCAGTGACCACTGTTTAATCACTGTGATGTTCTTAATGAAGTGTAATGAAAAATAAATATTTTTTTAAATTAATAACAGACCAAGTTACAGAAACATGTTCTCTTTTTGTTCTAGTACTTCTTATTGTTATTGTTATTAGGTTGGTTCTTCTGTATTTGCATGTCTTTTACTTCCCAGACAAACATCAGTTCACCATATCTAAATATGTGAAATCACATTTAGTCCTGTCAGTATTTTGCTCTGAAGCAAAACTGCTGTACTTCTCATTTTTAATAGCATGAAACTGATAATGCATAATGTTTTTGAAACCTCAGCTTTTATGTCGTTGATGTTTTATTTTCAGTTTTCTGGCACATATGAGAACTGGGGTCCACCCTCCCAACATAAAGGCAGTAAGGACCAGGATCACGTCTACTCTGCTTTGTAAAAAGCACAAGTCTGAAAATGCTAATGTTCTGATGCTTTTTTTTCTCTTTGGGCAAGTTTAAGATCTTATATAATTTGTTTCACACACATATAAATATATATGAACTGAGCTTATTTTTTCCAGTTACTTTCTTTCTATGTATTCTTGACTTCTTTCTTTATCCATAAATCTGACTGAATGAAACATTCATGTACCACAGTTAAAAATAACGCAAAGTCTGTAAGTGTACTAAGATTTTTAATTACTGGAGATCAGGAAAAGTCCATTATGTTTTCCATTTTTATTGACCTATTTAGCATTTCACATATATTTAGCATGGTAGCAAAAAAGCTTCAATATGCAATCTTAGCTTTGTAACACTGAGAACATGCTTATTACGCTGCATTATAAACATTTGAAGAAGAGATCAGTAGAAATGTGTTTTATTGACAGAAACAGAAAACCAAAAGCTTTTTTCTAACATGCAATAAAATGGTTCACAAGCTGGCCAAAAAAAGGAAGTTGAGCCTGATTAAAGCTTAAGAAACTTTACCTCTCCTCATCCTTACCATCACCCTCAGAGGAGCTTTGTCCTGTTCTTTATTGTGGTGGTGAGGGAGGTTGTCAAATTAAAGAAGAAGGCTTTGGTTGGTCTGAAGCAGCAGACCGATACGGGAGGGCCAAAGTGTTGTGGCTTCAGCACTTGGTTGTTGGAGGAGGTTGTGGGTGAGACAATTCACAGTTTGCTTAAAATCCATAACAAAGAAAACCAGAATAAACAAATAAACACTTACTTGTTTAGATGTGCAGTGTATGGGAGCAGGTGCATGATGGTTTCAACAGGCTCAAGTACAGCAGTCACTCAGCATCAGCACATCTATTCTCTGTAAGAGGAACTCAGTTGCACATCAAGGCAGACTCACTCCAAAACCTCTGAATGCTTATCACAAACACTGTAATTACCGCTGGATCCCTCTGCACACGTCATTCACAACACAACATGTTGTTGCTCCGCATAAGGAAACAGACTGAGAAGTGTGTATTCAAAGGAGGCATTCAGGTGGAGTACTGAAGGCAGTCACAGCCCAGAACTAAATATGAAACTAAGCACAAAGTAATGTCCAATGTTTTTTTAATCAAGTGACTCTAATTTTTGTTCCAGGTTCTGTTTATTTGGTATTTTCTATGAAACAAAAAAAAAATTAATGTGAAATAATATAAGTTTCATATAGAAGACTTATGTTGTTGTGATTCTCTTTGTTTTGCATACACTGTAATGAGTGAATCAGGTCAGACTGTAGATTTTCCTTCTTCTAGCTGTACTGACTGACCTTTGACCTCATGAATGAAGCATGACGTTTTCCTGTTTAGCTGACTGGATGCATTACAGTCAGACACTGGCCTCGATAAACAAGTTTATGTATATATATCATTATAGCTGAATGTGTGTACGCCAGAGTGCGCTGCTTCTTTTGATTAAATCGTCTGTTACAGTTTTTTCTGATTGCTTAAGCACATTTTTTGTAACTATTTTGCAAAACTCTTCACACAAATAAGAAAACCTGTCACCCAATAATCAAAACATTGTAGTTCTCTTGCAAAAGCAAACACAGCTAGATTAACTCTTCACACCTTCGTAAAAATGGTATTTCCGTATCAAACAGTACACACAAGCCATCATCTACTAAGCACACAATGCGCCAACTGCACACTGATGGTATGAATACAAAACACATCTGGCTTTTGCTTTCTCTGTGCACAAGGTAGGCTATGTCAGTTTGAGCTCATACTTCTGTCATAGATCCATAAGCATAGAGGGATCCAAACTTCAAGTACTGGTGTTTATTCAAACACATCAAAACAAACACAAGTGTTTATTTCCAAGTATAGGATTATTTGCAATCGCCATAATGACTATATGGGTTACTTGGTCTGCAGTGAACATGCTTCCTCTGCCCCCAGCATCTGGTCATCTAGCAATTCTGTAAAGTAACAATTTCAGTATTTTTACATCAATGGTATTGGTGTGTTTCTCATTGGCATATGGCAGTGCTACAAATCTTTGTGCGAAGTGACTGTACTAACCGATTCTCATTTCAAGATGTCCTTATGGTACTTGCTACAGTGTAGCGGCTCGAGTTAGGCTGGACCCGTTGGCCAGCTACCCTCAGGGTCATTCCACGGTTGATTACATGGTCCACTATTGTAGCTCTGATGTCATCAGCAATTCTATTTCTTACTCTTCCTACCCTTCCTCTCCCCCCTCCTCGTCTTCCTCTTGCTCCTCCTTGTCCTTGTCGTCCTCTTCATCCTACTTCTTCACCTCCACGTCCTCTTCCTCGGCCTCCTCTACTTCTCACTCTTTCTGCTCCCTCCATTGTACTCCGCACACACAGCTTACCTGTATTATAGTGCTTAGGCTGATTGCAAAGTGAACTAATTATCTAAAAAAGTTTTCACATGTGAAAGTGTGCCAGACAGTTGGCAAATTAGTGTTAATGATAGCCATACATGTGTATACTTTTGCTAGGAGTGTGTTGGAAATTTGGTAATTGAGTGTTGTGCAGTGAATTGTGCCTACAGTTTTGCAAAGTGTGTGTTACAAAATTGCAAACTGAGTGCAAAGCAGTTTTTGTGCTTTTAGTTTTGCAAACTCAGTGAGTGGTTTTGCTATAAGTCTGAATAGTTTTAGAGATTGTGCTACAGGAATCACAGTTAGGGTTTAAGCATTCAGAAAAAACTGTAAGCAATCAGAAAAAACTGTAAGTAATCCAAAGTATTCAGAATACGTTACTATTGAGTAACGTAACGGAATACGTTACAGAATACATTTTGGGGCATGTATTTTGTATTCTGTAATGGAATACATTTTAAAAGTAACCTTCCCAACACTGCATGTGGCAGTGTGCCAGACAGTTGGCAAAATAGTGTAAATAATAGCCATAAATGTGTATAGTTTTGCTAGGAGTGTGTTGATCATTTGGGAATTGAGTGTAAAGCAGTGAGTTGTGTTTACAGTTCTGCAAAAAGAGTGCTGTGCAGTGGATTGTAGCTACAGGTTTGCAAAGTGTGTGTTACAAAATGGCAAACTGAGTGCAAAGCAGTGTTTGTGTTTTTAGTTTTGCAAACTCAGTGAGTGGTTTTGCTGTAAGTATTAATAGTTTTAGAAATTGTGCTATAAGAATCACAGTTAGGGTTTAAGCATTCAGAAAAAACTGTAAGCATTCAGAAAAAACTGTAAGAAAATGTAAGCATTGTGGAAATGTGTTCACATGAAATGTGTGAATGGTATGGCCACAACAGACCGATGCTGTGCTAATTGTGTTTAGAGTTTTGCAAATGTGACAACTGTTTGGACAAACGCTTGTTAGCGACTGAAAAAAACTGTAATTTGAATCATTTTCTCTCACAGAAAAGTTCATAGAATATATAAATCATTTGATAACAGCTTCTCATCACAGGAATCATCTGTGTGAACAGATTTAAATACAGGAAATAAATAGAACAGGTACAAACAGTGTAAATATCACAGTAATATACTGACTTATGAGTGTTATAGAGGAGGAGCTTCACAGCAGCAACAGCTTCACCAAATGTAGAAAGTAACATTCAAAGAATCTCACAGAAATGCTGCAGTTTGAACATCAACACTCAGCTACAGTTAGAGCTGAAATGAGCCTGTCTGTCCAGATGGTGGCGCTGTAAGCTCACTTTTTCCTGCTCTGTTACAGACATGATCTTATTTTCAGGCTCTGAACGAAGTGACTGTCTGCAGCAGTGTGAATGACTCAGAGGAGGAAGAAGCTGCTGGTTGACATGAACGACTGATGTCGGAACAACTTTGTGGTTGTTCATGTAAAACCACAAAGATGTTACAAATTGTTTCTGTTTGTTCTGCTTGGTAATATAAATTGAGCACTGTGTCTCCCTCATGCTCAGTCAGTGTATCTGTAATCTGTCCGTGGATGTTGGTGTGTGCAAAATGTGAGTCTAAAGAAGAGCAGACACCAGCAGAAAGTATTTTATCTGTAACTCTGTTTTTATGTCAAAACGTCTCTGAGAGTGTTTAAAGTGAAATCTCTGCTCTCATTATCATTAGGTATAATGTTACTATCTCGTTAAGCCCAAAGGGCTTTCGGAGCTTCCTTTTTGAAAATGACTTGCCCAAAAAGAAGGGAGTATTTATCTGCAATTACAAACTGGCACAAGCTTTGGACCACACTGTAGCTCAAAGGCTACTTACTGAAAAAAAAACGACAGTTTATTCATTTTAAATGATTCACTGATTGTTGATGAGTTGCACCTGATCAAATGTATCAGCCATAAAACAAAAGGTGGGCTCTTGTATATCCATGAAACATTTAAAAGAACAACATCAAAAACAGACCTGTGTATGATAACATTAGCTGTCCGCTTACTATCAATTGTCAAATTGTTTATTTATTTTGTTTATTAAATCTTCTTCTTCTTCATAAAAGAATGAAATATCAATTTTAATATAACTTTTAAATTGTATGATTTGAAAATTTTATTCATTTATTTTCAAAGAAACAATAAATATTAATAAATATATCATGTAAATGTATCATATGTAAATATGCCAGAGTCAGCCATAAGGCAACTTTCATCTGTAGTCCCATAATATTTGCTACATCGGGCATTTTGTGCACTTTATTGCTTATACATTTATTATTTTTAGGTTTTCAGGTGAAAAAAAATCACATCGATGAAGCGCTCTCAAAAGAGAAAACATAGAAAACATTTATGACACGTTTACTGACACTTGAACATGATTACAATTGTTGGATTTGATTTCCCCCAAACTGCAGGATCTGCAGGTTTTCATGTCTCTGTATAATGACTCATCAACATGTGAGGAGAAAACGTACAAATCCATCATACACACAGTATATATTATAAAGATACACAGTTAATGTTTAACATTAATACATATCAGACACACAAGAGTCTCATCAGTCACTCAGTGTGTGAAAACAGACACTGACTTGACACAGATGTAGTAACAGGTAAAATTAATTTTAGTAACAACTCAGAATATTTTCCGCTAATGCTCACTATGTTTCAGTTATTCGGCTCAGGTTATAATAAAACAACAAATATATGACATCAGTGAGCAAGATTACAACTAATAAAGTCATTTTATGGTTAATGACTAAATATAAAAAAAAAAGATTATTCCTAGTTCAATAAGACGACATATAAAAATAAAAGATTAATTTCTTTGTAAAAATGAGAACAAAATAAAACAAAAATACTCAGTTCTCAGGCGGGTAAAACTCATTATAAGATAAGATCAATTCAAACGTATTGTTCTTCAGATGTAGACATGTTATTTAACAGCCTGCCTACAAGGGAGAAGTCACGCACTGTACCAGCGATATTGGATCAGTTACAACCAGGTCAGCCATGCTGATGGTCTCTCAGTTCGAGGCTTGATCTGATTCACAGTTGATTGCTGCTTGTACATGTGAAGCATTTTACAGAGAAATGTAAGTCACAATATTGGAACTGTTTATGTAGGCCTGCAGGCTCTGAATGAATAATGTGCCCTATATTCTTGTGAGGAGTGGTGATGGCCAAATAAAGCTTCAGAAGCATTTAAGCTTGTATCAAAAAAGGCTCCTGTGACCAAAAATATGAAAAGCACCTTGAATCGACCAATTAAAATGAAATACTTCATGATTCTCCATTTAAAAGAGCTTAGCTGACAACTTTTGTTTAATATCATGTGACAATTCTGTCTGGTGAGCTTCACCCCATTTTCAACAGGTGACATTTTTTTCCAGCTGCAAGGATTTCAGTTTTGTAATTCTTGTAATTATTGAATTTATGTTTTTGATATTATCGCTTCTATTACACACGTCGGTTATATATCAGTTGTTAAGCTTAACATAGGAATGCTTTACAAACATTCAGAAATGAACTTACACATTTGCTGTACTTCTCTGGGATAGCTTGCTCAGAGATGAAATGCCAGTTTGGCAGCACTTAGCAAGGCTCCAGATGCTTTCAGTGTGATGTAACTCCAGACCGCCAACAGGTCTCGCACACCACAGCCGCTCTATCATGTGACACATACTTCTCCGACATACTAATGTCACCTCCTGGGTTACATTTTGTGAGGTGCTTTTGTGAACCAATTGGTTATCGACCTACATTATTTAGTTTACATCTGTAATGCCAAAAATATCCACCAGAAGGCACTGTGAATGTAAACTGTTGGCTCTTCTTATACCTCTCCCAACCAGGAAGTCAGAAACCAAAAACCATCCAACATATTTTGAGTGTTTTTGATGAAACTAAGACAGGAAGACAATTTTTTTTGATATATGATAGTGTTAGAGGACTTACTAAACAGATGTATGTCACTTGACAGCATTAAAAAAGTGAAATTAAATGTTTAATAATTTTTTTAAAAAGTGGTCAACCAAACGGTTTATTTGTCCCTTTATGGTGCTAATGCTAACATAACGTAAATGTTATTAAAATTGACTATTTGCCATAAAATCAGACCACTAGACCCATTTTGTTTATCCATTGCTATTGATAAATCACATTAAGTGTTAGCACAGCAAGAATATGCTGAAATAATTTCCTCAGTAAGTCATTTTTGTAACTTTCTGAGTTAATATTAGTAAATATTGTAAAAATGAAGAAAAACACGTGGAAATCACGAATATCACAACTGATTACCTTTTAACCAAATTACAGTAGCTGGTAAAGTAATATTACTAAGTTGTCAAAAAAATTTATTTCATGTTTAACAAGTACTATATGGACACTAAACAATTATATGGCTCAGAATCACATGGTCCTGTGGCATGATACTGATGATACCATCCACCTTCAACCACAGTGTGTTTGAGGTCATGGTTTCATATGAAGCCAACAGGGCTGGCACTCTCCACCAGTATATTGCCAACAAACCAGATGAGTGGGGCTTTAAATTGTTCTGCCAAGCAAGTTCATCTGGCATCATCCACGACTTGCTGCTGTATCAAGGGGGGTCTACATTCTTCAATGCTCCACTGAGTGAAAAGGAACCCAAGCTACCTCTAAATGGCCAAAGTTGTAAAAAAGAAAACACTATGCAACCCCATAAAAGAACCGCAGTTCTTCACAAGTTTCAGCTTGGTCCAGAACTTGCACACCTCCTTGGGTGTCAGGTGCATTGGTACTGTATGACCAAACTGCACCGGTGGAGCTCCCCTGATGGCAGACAAAGACCTGATGAAGAAGGGCCATGAAGCCTGTTATTACAGGCTGATCAAGGTCTGATTGCAATAAAATGGTTTGACACTAAATGTGTCAACCTTCTAAACAACGGCTGTGGGTTCATGAGTCTTTCATCGGTGAAACGGAGGAGCAAAGAGTCCAATGCAAAGATCAATGCCCATCACTCATCCCTGAATATAATTAGCATATGGGAGGAATTAAGCTTTCTGATATTACACCTGTATAAGACAAGTTATAAGTTACGGAGATGGCATATTCCACTGTTCGGATAAATCCTTGACTTGAATAACTGGTCTACAAGAGGGACTGTACCCTACCGGACCAGAAACCAATGGTTCTTAAAAGGTTTCCACCTGGCTGTGTATGAACCAAGTTATTAAGCAAACATCTAGAGTTGGACAACCATGATCCAGCTCTCCAAGACCACAGAATAAATGCTACACCCTAAGACCCCAACGACCAAAACCACAAGCAGATGTGCTTGATTTGTACTGTTTATGTTTTATTTTTTTAAAAAACAAAAATGATTTTACACTGTAGCATTAAATCAGAAGTGGCCTGAATGTGAGTATTTTGTGCTGTAGCACATTTTTCACATTTGCAGATTAGAAAACTATTATTTTGTTGTTTCATATATTACTTTCCTTTGATGGAATGAAAACAGCATGCCAGTGAACAAACATGTTTACTGGCATGCTGCTAGAAATAAACTGTATCCAATGCCCTGGATAGTTTTTGTTATTAATTTAATTATATTTTGGCCCTTTATTTGATTTTTTCAACTGTATTATCTAATGTATTTGCATTTGAATGACATTTCATACTAAATGAAATTAAGTGACATCTCAACCCTTTGATAGAGATCAATATATTTAAAAATATTGATTGTGGTAATTACTCACACAAATCAATAAGAAATGCAAACAAAAATGTTTCCATTGCTTTTTTCTTGGTGTGGACCACAAAGGGTTAAAGGATCAGATTACAGTTTTTTAATTTCTCTCCATATCTGACCCAGCAATTCAGGTCAGGATCAGACCGATACTATATATCAGATCGGTCCATCCCTAATCCAAAGTGTCCATCCATCCATTCGCTTCCGCTTATCCTTTTCAGGGTCGCGGGGGGTGCTGAAGCATATCCCAGCTGTCTTAGGGCAAGAGGCAAGGTACACCCTGGACAGTTCCCCAGTCTGTCGCAGGGCTAACAGAAAGACAGAGACAACCATTTGTGCTCACATTCACACCTATGGACAATTTAGTGTTCCCAATTAACCTATCCCCACTAACTGCATGTATTTGGACTGTGGGAGGAAGCTGGAGTACCCAGAGAGAACCCATGCAAACACATGACTTAAACATGCACAGAAAAACCCTGACCTGATGGTGGAATTGAACTCAGGACCTTCTTGCTGTGAGGCAACAGTGCTGCCCCACTGTGCTGCCTACATATTATGAATAATGCTACGACCCCCTCTGCTAGGCGACAGGAGGAGAGTAACATACACAAGCCCACTACATGAAAACTGAGTAAAATAAAAGGTTTTATTGCAAACTTTAAACAGAAAACCGACTGGGCTGTTCAACAGACCACTGGGCAACCAATTGATAAAGAAAAAAAACAGAAAAAAAACAGTCAAGAGTAAAAGCTAAGGGTAAACTAAGGTAAGCTATTGTCAGAAAATAAAAACTAAGGGTTACCTATAGCAAGCCAGCAACACAAGACTCTAATAAAACCAAGTTCAGATGCATACCAGGTTTAACAAACAAAGTGCAACACTGCGAACAGGTTTAGCTAGTGATGGCCCGCTTGAAGCTGACGCTCCGGAGCGTGTGTCGAAAAAAACAACACACTGGTTCAGAAGCACTGTGTCGAGGCTTGCTTCGTTTGGCAAAAGTCACGTGACCAGTGACGTCCGAAGCTTCATTACGCACGTAACTGCTTCGGTACCTGATTCAAATGGATATAAGGAAGTGAATCATTCACGGGATTTGTGGAGTGTGTTGATGGTGACAGATAGCAAACAGGTGATCATTCCACTGACAGATATGGAGCCAGCGAGGAAGAGACGTTCTGGCGTGTGGGAATATTTTGAGTTGATTTTGCTCAATTCATTTTATCTGCAGAAGTGAAAAACTTGAAATGTCCAAAATCATCTTTTCATAATGTAAATATCATTACAGTATATGACTTTAGGAACACTTCCATGTGAATTAAAGCTAATAAAGACTAAAAAAATGTATTTGACACTATACGTAAATTACATTGCTGCACATTTTAGAAAATCATTTTGTTTATTGTTTTTAGGTGATAGTCTGCAGGACCCAGGAATACCTGCATATCTACCAACTTGCAGTGCAGTTTCTGCACTCCAGCCTCTTCTGTTCCATGCAAGAGGATTTTCTCTAGGGCAGGAGGAATTATTTCTAGGAAAAGAAACAGACTCGGCCAGCGCACAGTAAAACTAATCCTCTTTTTAAATAAAAATAACAAAAGGGCTACCTTACATAGCTCATGTTTTTACTTTGCAAGTTCATGATTAGGGGTGAGTTTTGATTATCGATTTTCTGATTACAATCGATTCCAAATTGAATAAAGTGATATTGATTCATTAAAATCTTGAGTCGATTTGTAAATAAAACGTTATTTTGCCTGAAACGCCAGCATCTCAGGTTAAACCTCACAAAATTTCGTCAAACACCAAACAGCTAAAACAGTAAATGGGAGCAGGTTTACGGATTCTGCATACAAATGTAAACACGTAGCGCGGACCCGACGCGTAAGAATCAGATTTTGATGTGTCGGCGTATCCGTGCTGTGTTTACCTTTTTTTTTTTTCGCTAGCTTCTGCACCTGCAGGTTTCTTATCTCTCTGTTTACATCTCTGATTAAGTCTCACCAGTGTCAGCTTTCTTTCAATAGATACAAAAATATGGATATATACTAATAATTCTGACTGTCTGAGGCAAAACTTTCCAGATTCCAATCGAATTGAATCGGATCCTGTATCGAATCAAAATGATTCTACAAATCAGTGACGATACCCAGCCGTACTCAGCCCCCTAAGCATTTTCCCTTTCTAGTTCACAATCAATCCTACCCCTAGGTCAAAAATATGTATAGGACAATTGGCCTAATCTAATTTTGTATAAACATACCTGTCCAGCTTTCCAGTGAAAAATTCTGATTCTGATCTAACCAATCAGCCACGAGTCCTAGCACACTTGGATTTGCATAAAAATAAAAAGGCATTTCTCACTCCCAAGGCTCAGGGCCGTAACAATAATATATAGTCATCTCAACATATAATACCTGTTACACAGATGAGAGAAAGTGAGAAAAAGAGGCTGGATGGTGAGTTCCATTTACTCAGATCAGCAGAGAGAGCGGCATATGCGCTTCGATTTCATTAAAATAGCTCAATAAAAACTCTTCTGTGTCATGTTCCTTGGTCTGTGACCCAGTGTTTGTGTCTTCTGGGTTAATTTATATCATTTGATTTAGTACTTCCCATGCTTGTGTTTCCTTGCCTACCATTTTTTTCACATTCCATGTGTAGTCATGTTAAGTTCTGTCTTAATGTTTATTCATCTGTTTCCCAGTTGTCTCTCTCTCTCTGGGTCAATGTGTTCCATGTGTCACCTCTAGTCATCCTTCTCTTTATGTTTGTTTATTGGCTGTGTCCGTTTTCTATGTTCTCTTTCTTTCTCCCCAGTCATATGTTCTCATTTCTATTCGTACACAGTCCCTGTGTCTCAGCATGTGTCTCATGTTTCCTGTTTTATTTTGTCTTGTCCTGTGTTCAGTGTACTCAGTTTGAGCACAATCCAAACACAAATTATTCTCATAACAAAAGGAATCACAAACCCACAGTGAAACTCAAGACGCAGGGATCATGATACTATAACTGTTTTAATATATGCTCAGTGTGTTCTGACATTTTAAAAATAAGCAAGACTTGCTCTTAAAATCAAATATATAAATGTTGCTCTAAAACAACTTGGTGCAGTTTTGCCTCTATAGCATCAACTTTAGACAAAAAAAATGATTCTAGAATCTTATTGTACTTCCTCCTGAACCAGATACTGCTACCTGTCTCAGTAATCAAAGTATACTCAGATTTAAAAATGGTAAAAGGTGTTCTCAGTCAAAACAAAACAATTTTTGAAACCAAGCCTCACCTTAAGTGTTTGCACAAAAAATGCAAAATGGGTGTAAAATAGGTAAATGCGACCACTGAGTTGAAATATACAAAGTGACAAGACTGAACAACTACATGTAAAGTTACTTCTTCTTATTCATTGTATTCATTCTCTATAATGAAACCAATTTAAAGCTTGCCAAATGTCTACCATGAATGTGTTTCACTTTGCAGCTCATTGCCTTGTTTTTCTCTTGGACAACTATAATTTGACTATAGTCATACTCGTGACTTTGGGTGACACACCTACGTTGTTGGACTGGTTAAATGAGTTTCGAGTGTCACTGTTATTACTTACGGTAAGTTTATAATCAGCTAGTTTGGTTTTAGTTTCACTTGATAATGTCCACTAACTCAAATCTTTATCCGATTTCACCACCAAATAAAATACCTGTCCTTCACTCTCTGGTTTCATAATTTTTTATACTCAGCTAAGTGTGGTTTAACTCTTTATGTTGCATTAACAAACTCAACTATCCCACCTGGCTTCCTGTTAAGAATGGAGCGAGCTTACATCAGCCAATGTGTCTCTGTGTTTACTTTGGTTTCACTTCATTTATCCTGTTGTTTCTGTTTTTTAGTGAGTTTGGCATCACTTATTTAGTAGTAGGTACTTTTAGATTAGCAAATGTTTTTGATAGTTTTTTTCTTCTTTTGATTTATTTAATTTGAGCTGCAGGAGCAGAAAATGTGATGCTGTCTAACTCTATAGGCACGATGAGTCCATATTTATTTATCACAGCATAAAACAAATGGTTTATAATCAAATTAGTTTTCATCTAAAAAAGGTGAATAGTAAATCTGAATTTTGACACCATAGACTACTTCTGAAAGCTAACTCTGAAACACAAGTTTAAAATACATAAAGACAGTACATTCACCTCTAGATCAGACACTGGTCAAGATGGAAGTAAACGAGAAAAGACCATTCAATAAAGGAAGATATTTGAAAATGTTTGCAATGTTTGGTTAATTTTTATGATCTGGAAAAACAAAACAAAAGTATTTCTACAGAGAACGAAATTTTTATTTAATAGTCCGTAGTTTGTGTTTTTTTACCTGATAAGAATCTGTTTTACTTATCTTAAGACATTGAATCAAACACCACAGAACAAAATAAGCAAAATACAAAGTGAACATGATCTGATCTTTGAAAACAAAAGCAAACATATAAGTGAACTGAATGGGTGAATGGATAAAGAAAGTGAAACTGACTAATTAAAAAACAAAAGCTTTTGGCAGAGAACCAGTCTGTCAGGTAGTTGTCATGTGAGCACGAGGACTGGGTTTATATCCCACCCACCAACCTGTTCTCCTCTCAGACATCGTTTCCCTCATGTCAGGAGCTCCAACACCTTCACACCTTCAGCCGCTGTTCGTCTCAGTGCCGTAAGTGTTATCCAGCTTTGTTCATTCTTTCATCCCGGTTCCGTCCACGGATCACTCGTAACACTGGTTCCGAAGCCGAGATCAGCGCACCGGGTCTTACTAAAGTAACTGCCTCTTCCAACCAATCGCCAGCCTTCGAAGTGTTTGGGTCTTGACGCTACACGGACGCTACATGGGCAACAGTCAGGATAGTATTTGAATATGAGCCATTAAAGAAATGAAACCACAGTGTACATAATGAAAGAAGAGGACAAAACAGCAATACACACACTGGTCTTTACTGGCATTTTTGTGTCCACAGCTCCTTTATATTAGTGTGTATTTTCTTTTTATTTGAATTTTTTTTTTCTTTTTCCTTCATTTAAAAAAACATATGAACAAATTATACAAAATATTGAGGTATACTGAAGTTATAGCTAAGGGCCTGGAAAATAATCTGATAATCTAATATAAACAGAGAAGCAGCACAAAAAATTGCCATTTTAATGTTCTTTATTTCTTAACATAGCTCACTTTTTAAAAAGTAAAAGATTTTAAGAGCAAATCAAAGTACATATAGTGAAGGTTACACAGACCCCCTATCAGAAAGAGGTTCTGCTTTAAAATTTGAGAGTAACATGTAGAAAGAGATTGGATTCCAGGGCCACACAGAGATGTTTCCTTCAAACATCAGAAATAAACATAAAGTGAAGGGTTTTATTTACTTTTTTTTTTTTTTTTGGTTTAAATTATTGTCACAAACATCAACTCAAAAGTAAGTTTTCCTTGTTGTTAATTTTTGCATCTAAAGTCATGCCCAGTAGGGAAATTCCACTGCAACTTCATAAACCTTGCAAATATTGGTTGAATATGATGAAAGTGACTCTTCAGGTTGGCAGTTTTGTTTTGTTTAAAAAATAATCATAATTTTACAGTGTCCTGGAAAAGAAAGACACCAGTACAATGAAATAAGTTCTGCAAAATCCATACAAAGTAAAGGTGATAAAAGAAAAAAATATATATATAATTAATAATTAAAATAAAAAAATACAAAAATTAAAAATGAAATGTAGGCAAATACAGACCTTAGTAATTGTCTTGTTGTGGATTATGTAAGGAGGGGTTTTTACTGTCTAACTGATTAATTTGCCAAAAGAAAAGACAAAACACACAGAGTTAAAGACTTTTAACAGATTTTCCTAAAGATTTCCTACATATCTTTGAGTGATTTCTGTAATAAGCAAAATCTTTGTCGTGAAGTCACTTTGATGGAGTCACCGTGAGCTTGAGCTCTACAAATAATTCCTTCCTGGTGTTCTAGGCCTACTGGAATACTTCCTGCTTTCAGTCAGGCTGTAAACATTCAACCAGAAACTACGTCATGCTGCTGCACCACCTTTTTCAACAGCAAATAAATGTGATCTCTCTCTGACCTTGATGTGTTGAAAAAGAGGAAACAAAACAGCCGATAAGGGAAGAGAATTATTCTGCAGCATCAAATAAGTAACAACTATTCAACTTATTCATTGTTGACAGACATGGCCAGTAAGTATATTTACATCTTTCATATTCATTTAATGTTCAGACGCATTTCCCTGTGATAAATCTGATTTTAATATGAACCTAACCCTGTTTTACTTTTTTTTTTAAATGTTGTTCTTATATTTAATTCCCTCAATTTATCTTTTATTACTACGTCTAGCATACAGGAGTGTAGACATATTACATTTTCTTCTTGGTGAAGGATAAATCTATATCTTCTTAATATCCAATTTACAATCAGAGGGCACAGTGTCAGTGTTATGAAATACGTTTTTTAATGGGACCAGACATGAATAATGTCTCTGTGATGTTCTGTGACAGATGAACCTGAGCTCAGGATGGTGCTTGTTGGGAAAACGAGAGTTGGGAAGAGTGCAGCAGGAAATACCATCTTAAGGAGAAGAGCTTTTGAAACTATGAGGCTTCCTGCTGTAGCAGCACCAGTAACTCTGAGGAGAGAAGAAGAGTTTTATGGACAAACACTGGCTTTAGTTGATACTCCAGGCCTGCTCCATCCCAATCAAGATCAAGATGAGGTGAAGAGGCACATCACCAACTGCATCACATTTGCTGCTCCGGGCCCACATGTGTTCTTGGTTGTGATCGATCCAAACAGATTCACGGAAAATGATAGAAGAATAATGAGAACCATTCGGCAGATATTTGGAGAACACCTAGCACGTTTCTCTTTGCTCTTGTTCACCCATGGAGACATTCTGGAAGCTCAAGGGCGCTCCATTGAAGAAATAATCCGTGAAAATCCATCTCTCCGTTCTATCATTCATCAGTGTCATGGAGGATATCATGTTTTAAATAACAATGATGGGGATCTCACTCAGGTCTTAGAGTTGCAGAGGAAGATACACATGCTGGTTCAGAGAAATGGAGGACGATACTACACTGATGAGATGCTAAGAGAGCCCAATCTGGGAAATGTTATGGTCACCAGTTTCGCCATTGGTGTTCTTGTTGGTCTACTGGGACTGGGAATACTTGCAGTGCGAAAGTAGGAATGTGTTACAACATTTTATCAATATCTCTGATATTAATATTTGATATCATAGAAATCCATACATGTAGAATGCATACTTCAGACCTGTGTCATATGTCTGTTTGAACTTTAGGCTTGTTTTACATTTACATTATTAATTCATACTTTAAATGTTTAGGGTCATAGGCTGAGGTCCATTATTAACACTAAATGGTTAAATGAATGGACAACATGATTTCAGGGAATAACCATGTTATGGATATACTATCTTACATCAGGCTGGACATCATGTTGTTGGGGTTGTTCAGCTTCAGCTTATTAATCATGTATAGATTTTATAAACTGTAATTTTTTCAGTTTTTTAATGAATAAAACTCTTAACAATTTTTTCTCATTATAGATTAGGAGCATCTTAATTTCATTCATCATGTGATTTACAGACTATGAGAGTACATACATACATACATATATATATTCAAATACAAATAAAAATGTGTTGGAGAGATTCAAGAGTCAATTCAGTCTAAATTTATTCACAAATCCATTATTTGGTTATTTCTGTCGACTCGATGACGCATTTATGTCACTTGAAGATAGTATCATGTTATCAAATTTAACAAGTGTTAAGTTTTCAAATATCATGCAGAACATTATTGTTGTGATATTTTGATACCATGGTAGCATTTACAGGATATTGTTTTATAGTGATATTATACAGGAAAACTGTTACTCAATAAGGCCCATTTACTAGTTGTTTTTCTCTTTCTCTGTGACCCAAGAATTAATGTGTAAGAATCACAGGATGGTACCTCAAGGTTGAAAACACCACAGAGATCACTCCCATCCTCCCTTCCTTATTCTTTAGAAAAGAGCTTGTTAAAGGCCAGGTGGTTTGTTTCAGAATTCACTAATGAAGAACTCTGTATTCTATGTCTAGGAGTGTATTTTGCTGGGATGATCATAAATTGTAGCTGAACTGATAAACTACACAAAGGATACTTCTTTGCTCAGAGGGCAGGAAGACGTTTCCTTATTTGGTCTGTACCGGTTTGAACTGAGAACCTGCTGACACACGAACCTTTTTTTCCTCTATATAAGCTGTTGTGTACTTAATAAACCTTTGAGTTGATTTTGGGAAAGCAACCTGAAGCAGTCTGTGTTTCCTTGTTCTCCCAAGCTACTCCCGGCGCTGTAACTAACCTGCTGAACGGCATACCTGAGTGTTACTTTGAATAATTAGGAGTCTTATAAGGAAAGGACAAAACTCTGCTTATCGCTCACGCCTTGGAGGAAACCGGGGACGGAAATTTCCTTCAATTATGATATAATAGAAACATAGAAACAC
>NW_024583055.1:89380-92268 GCF_018398535.1 Haplochromis burtoni | reverse complement strand
GTCTTAAGAAAAAGTGATAAAATGAGATTAATTAAATGCTTTAGTGTGTTAATATAGGTGGATTTCTCTCAACCTGAGGACAAGAGTACAGCGGCAAAAGGATAGATTAACAGAATTGGGAGGAAAGCAGGCCAAGTTTTGGCTTAAAATTTTACAGCTTGACCTCTCACTTTGTCCCGATCCTGAGAAGAAGCCTAAAGGACAATTAATCTCCTGATGAAGACAGAAGACAGACAGAACATTGTGTACTTGAAGAGTTAACAGCAGGCAAAAAGTCAGTGCAACTGACCCTTAACACTGAAGGGTCAAGCAGCAGCATGTATGAATACCACTGATGGAACATGAGCTTTTGAACCTGACAAGTGACATGACTGTTTGAAGGCAGTGGACGTGATATTGGCCATGCTGGGAGTTAACCTACAAGAAAAGACTGAAAGATCAACGGAGAAGAAAAAGAGAAGAAGAAAACAGATGAGTGGGACTGTGTTTGCTGGAGATTTTAAGGCCACACAGGACAATGTGAGAAGAGGGACAGGAACCAGTCAAAGGTCAAACCCGGGCGAGTTTGAGTGCGAGAATACAGGATATAATTGGATTGAAATTGAAGCCTGAACTCATGATGGTTTAGAGATGTCCACCAGATCACAACAAAGAGGTAAACAAAAAAAAGGTAAAAATAAAGAGAGAAACTAACTAACAATTACATTAATGAATAGAAAACACACATACACAAACTGTTACATGTGAAACTATTTTTGGAAAGAATCAGAAGTGAGACAGTTTGAATCCAGAGCTCAGTGAAAAGATGCATGAATTAAACCTGATTATAAAATACATATGCAATGAAGACACGCTTACACTTACATACATGACATAAATTGCTATTTCTGACCGGAAAAAGAGAAATGGGTCGTTTAAGCACTCATGATAATAATGAAAATGTCTCAGTTTTGTTATTTTCAGGTGCAAAGACCTGGATCAATTTTCCACATGCAGCAGTCGGAAGAAAGTTATAGGTTAACATCACTGGAAATGTCCAGGCAAGTTTCTGGTTGAATTGTTCACAGCGCCATGTGTTACTAAACCTCACCAGCAAGCTCTAACTCCTGTCTGAAGACAAGGGATGCTGTTATTTAAGGTGGGAAATCAAAATTTGGGTTAGCAAACTTGGGAAAGAGAAAACTGACCGCTTAAGTGGGAAAATTGTGATGGAGTCTGAAACACTGCAAAAAGAAACATATACAAAATCACACACACAAACAGAAAATGCATTAACCTTTTAACCACGAGAGAGCTCATGAGGATTAGACAGCATGTTGAGCATGTGAGTCTGTTTATTAGTGTTAAACTAGTGTGAACACACTTAAACCCTGAAGTTGAGGAATAACTCGGGAAAGAGAGCGACGTTGGTGAAAATAAAAGTGATTAAAAGCTTAAAGTAGTTTTAAAATAGTGAATTGGAAGTGCTCTTGTGGCGATTGAGCAAAACAAGTAATTACTCTAGGAAGAAAATAAAAAAATTTAATAATGTGGTGAGATTTAAATATGCCTTTCTCCTGTCACGGTAACTTGTTGAGATATGACTCAGTATGCAAATTAGCTGAAGTGAGTGGTGACAAAGAAGCTTCCTGTGTGTCTGTGCGTCAGAGGCGTCAAATGGAGGAAATATAGCAGAGACTGAAGAGGATTACTTTATCATTTATAATTTAGTGATGATAAATTGTCATAACGTGTGTAGAAAGGGCTCAATGAGAATATCAAGGGTGTGCAAAAATGTGCAGCTTTTGACAAGATTTTTGGTATATTGAACGGGTGAAATTATGTCAGTTGACCTGAGAGTGTCAGGATCCTGAAGAACCGGTGGCAAAACTTTTCTGTGTGTAAGATGTTTGAGGTTGTTGTTTTAGTGATGGGTTGATTCTGTCAGTTAGGTTTGGGTTGTTTTCTTATTTTAATAGAGGGAGTTTTATTAAACATGGACATGTATTAGAGGGGCCCATTATTTTTGTAACAGTGCACTTAGAAAACCTGTCAAGTGATTTTGTTTTGTGCTTTGATGAGCTAATAATTAGCTCTCTTTTTCTAATTTTTGTTCTAAGCAGGCCTGGAAGTGAGTGAATTAACAGCGCTGTAAAAATTTCCGGGAGAACAAACATAAGGTGAGCTTTCCAGATTACAATGGGTGGAGGAAAGGCTACCTGTGGGGACCTGATCAGGTTGTAAGTCCCTGTCTAAAAGGATTGCCGCGAGCCAATCCAGTCCAAGAGCATAAAGAACTATTCTCCTACAAAACAAAATAAAATAAATGAATGAGCTCATGTTGCTAAGGGTGGAGAATCTAATTATTTTTGCGGGAGTCTCCACTATCAGCAATATCTCGTGTGAATGTATCTGGTGTGAATGTGTGTGACTGGACCAAGGTTAGGATGAATAAATGTGGACAAACAATTTACCATGCCGGCAAGAGAAAGGGGATGCTTTGCTTTTGCCATGAGCAGGAGGAGTGGGAGACTTACTTTTGGGGATGCTGATTTTGGGTTACTGGTGTTGGCTTTAAGTAAACTCTGTGTTATTGACTGGGTTTAGATTATGGTACTAGATTATAGTGTTGGGAAAATGCCAAATGCTAAAGGGGAGAAAATTTTGATGTTACTCATGTTACCATTAACCAAAGCAGGCCACTGTAGAAGTCAATTAAAGTTTATAGAGAAAAATAACTAAAACAAAAGTAATATTTATGAGTCACATAGGAGATTGCTAGACTTTTCATATAAAATGCAGTTATAGAATAACGAACGCTTATCTAAGTGACCAAGGTTTCTTGCTTTAACCCTTTAAGACCTACCATAGAACCAAGTCCGCCAGAGCTTATATTATATTTTTACATG
>NW_024583055.1:79721-87231 GCF_018398535.1 Haplochromis burtoni | reverse complement strand
AATGAGTTTTTTGGGTTCATTGAGAACATGGTTGTTGTTCAATAATAAAATTATTCCTCAAAAATACAACTTGCCTAATAATTCTGCACTCCCTGTATATATATATAAATAAAAGTCAAAAAACATAATTAGGTTCATGCTTTTGATTAGGGAGTCCCAACCATAGGTTGAGGCGTGGTAGGGAAAGGTGTTTTGTTTCCTTTGCAGGAGATGTCGGGACTAAAGCGACCACAGGGGTGGCGAGGATCCTGGAGGCTGGAGACCGAAGGGAGCCACTAGAGAGGGACCGAGAAAAAGGACAGACCACTAGAGATTGACAAGTTCACTGACCAACTTTAGGCTCACTGATACATTTGGTGTGACCAACCTCAAGCATGGAGTGTTCTCAAGTGGGAGCTGGTGTTTTATTACTGGACCAACTAGACGACATGAGGTGGTTGTCTGATTCCCTGAGCCAGAGGATGGCGATGACGCTAGTAAAGTGTGGAGGGTCACCAAGAGAGGGAGTGTTGATATGAGCCAAATATTTTACTGCTACTATTCATAACCACCATCATTACCATTGCATTAATAACATAATCTACAGCATTGATATTTCATTCATATGTTTAAACATATTGGCACCCAATTAGCCTTTATTACAGGTGCATTTATAACCCCTTTAAACTGTTGAGTTTAAATTTATAATCTTAAATGCTTATATACTGATTATATTACTTTATAAGAAAGGCCCAACTCTGAGTACACTCTGTGCCAAAAAGTCCCGACAGGAAACAACATGCTTTTGCAGAGCGTGCTTTTGCACCCAGAAAGTGAAACTAAGCAGAGTGTAAGTGACGTGGAGCTTAGAAGGTTAATCCTACAGTAAAAATAGTAGCTGAGCAAAGGCCTGAGTGTATTCAGCAACCTGCTGCGTTTGAGTTTGCTTGGTAACAGATGACTCAGAATAAGTCAGGAAGTATACTTCTAAAATGTCTTTGTTTCCTCTGTAAAGTGTACATTTTTTGGTTGTTATTTTGAGGAGCCGTTTGGATTATGCTATTTGAATAACCAGGTTATTCATTATTATCTTTTATTTGTTTATATGCTTTTATTATGTCAGGGTTCCTGGGTCAGTGACCCAGTGTTTTCAGTTTTGTCACATTTAGGTTATGTTGCCACATCAATGTTTTCACGTCCTGTTTTTTCCCCGTGTCAGCTTGTCTCTTGTGTCATTAGTCAGATTATGTTCAGCCCTGTACTCACCTGTTTCCAATCATTGCCATCATTCAACCTGTGTATTTAAGTTCCTCGGGTTCACCAGTTCTTTGTCGTGTCATTGATGTTATCCTTCCCGTGTGTTCTCTCAGTTCAGTCACCCAGTGTCCGTTCACCCTCTGTTCATCCTCTCCTTATAATAAACCTTCACCTACCTGCGAGTCCTGCGTTTGGGTTCCTTCTTCCTTGCCTCCACACAACGCCTGACAGAATGACACGACCCGTGCCACGAAGACACGATTGGAACCCAGCGGACTCGGACCTCTACGAGCGGCAGGAGGCAGCGCTTTCCCATTGGGCAGAGGAGCTCAGGGGAAAACAGCGGATCTTCGCGGAGAGAGAGCACGTCTTCGAGGGACTCGCCTGGCTCTGGTCGGGCCTCGGAGACGCCGCTTTCCCCCACCTGCTGCCTCACCTGCACCGGAGCATTTGCCGCAGAGAGTGGACGTTTCACGCCGCGCTTCAGCCGCTCCCTCTCTCACCGCTCTGCTCCTCGCTCACACACCCGCCGCCTCATTCGCCAGACCTCCACCTTCGCCACGGCACAGCGGCTCCGCCTCCCACCTCGGCTCAACGGAGGCAACCACGCCAGAGGCTCAGCTGTTTACCCCGGCCGCTTCCTCTTCCCAGAGAAAGCGGCGCACACGCCGCCATAATATGGACCATTTTCAGCAACTCCCGGTGGTGAGTGCCAGTGACTGTTTTCCACACCCTTCATCTGATTACTCCCTTAAAAAGCACACAGTCAGTCTCAGCAGAGGGAAAGGGGAATGAAAAGCCAGCAGAAATGTTCATGTCCAGGCTCTCCACAGAAGAATTAATCCTTAGAAGACGAAACCAACAACAAATAACAAATCCACGGAGTCCATTCGCGTCGCGGAGTCAGCTTCTCTCTTTTTCTTTCTCCCAAGCGGAGCAGCGGCACACCACGGTATCCAGAAATTAGTCGGGTCCCACCTGAGCTGAGGCTGCGGCCATGGCTGGAGAAAACGTCCGAGCGTCCGCAAAACTGGGGGGATTTCCGAGACAGTTCACGTGCTAGAAGAGAAGAATCCTCGGCGGGATGCAAAAATCGTCTGAAGTCCAAGGGGAAAAAGTTCGGGCGCCAGTTGTAACGTGCAGTGGAGATGAAGCCAGCCGCGGAGGTGTGCAGGTGGATAGCGAATGAGCAACAGCTTCTGACTTTCCAAAAAGTACTCATTTATTTACAATATCAAAAATAAAAGTGCTACCTCTACCACACATTACTAAAGAGCACACTAGTCCGCGTACACACGGGAGCATCCATTACAGGAGGAGTGCGAAGAAGAACAAAAAGGGGGTGACACCAGTCGTGAGACAGGAGGCGCCGCCATGTGGTGATACACTGCATTACAATAGCAACTGTTACAATATAAATATTGTTCTGAGAGGCTTTTTGTTGGTTGAGTCTGAAATTGATTGTATGTACAATTCATATCCTTATAAAACGGCAGAAATATGGTGTTTTATTAATAAACTTACATTTATGGATATAAAATAGCTAAAAGTATTAACATGCCTCAGAGAAATCACTAATAACACTAAGGGCTGGACGGATTTGATTTGCATTCTTCAAGAAGAGTGTGGTGTCATCAGCTAGCTGGCTGATGATGAGCTCCTTATCAGCTGTGCTGATTCCTTGTATAACAGGTCAAATCTCGGGGTGGAGTCTTAATCATTTTAATTGAGCTATTGCCATTCGTGTACAAGGTTTTGATAGCTTTACAGAAAAATGCCAAATTTTTCCAAAGAGTGGAAAATAAATTGATGTTCAATTGTATCAAAAGCCTTTTAAAAATCCAGGAAGAGAATGAAGCTATAGTCAGATACCAAATCAGAGTAATCAAGTAGATCTAAAACCAGTCTCATGTTCTTAGAAAGGTGTCTGTTTCTCATAAAGCCTGATTGTGTCTCATCGATAATTGTGTCCAAGAACTCTTTCATTCTGTTAGCAAGTACTAAAGCCATAATCTCATAGTCATCATTGAGCAGACAGATGGGTCTCCAATTATCAATAAGAAGTAAGTCTTTGTTTGGCTTTGGAATAAGTGTTATGAGACCCTGAGTAAGAGTAGGAGGGAGGATGTTATTCTCTACACTTCCTATGAAAAGCTGCAGTAAGAACGGAGCCAGGAGATTAGAAAATGATTCATAAAACTCTGCAGTTAAACCATCTGTGCCGGGAGATTTGTTGGCCTTAAGTGCAGAAATAGGATTACAAACGTCCTCCACAGTCAGAGGGCTGTCACAGTGACTTCTATCTTCCACAACAATAGTTTTTAGGTTTTTAATATTATTGAGAAACAGCGTTGAGACATATATATATATATTCTACTTTTCTAAATGATTGACTATTTCAATGGAGAACCTAAATGACACGGACCCGTGTTTGTTATTACATATCTCTATTTTGAATGTGACAAGTCTATCATTGCCTGTTATTCATAGGTATTAACAGAGTTTTTGGCCTTTTTTTCCTCTATAACAGTTAATTGACTCTTTACAGTGGCCTGCTATGGTTAATAATAACATGTTCAGTCATGAGTGAAATCAAAGCTTTTCTTCACTTTAGCATTTAACATTCCCAACAATATAATGTGATACCTTAATTAAAACACAGCTAATAAAACACAATTTTCTTAATGCAAACATCAGTGACTCAACATTAGCAACCAAAGGGTTCAGTCTGCAGCTCACACTCATGTGAAGCTCATTTTTGTCCTCTAAAGAAATCTTTTGCTATCAAAAATGTATTTGTTATTCATCAAATGGGCTGAAAATAACAGAAGTTATTCATTACTATACTATGAATGATTGGAATAAGTTTCAAGTAATTTGATTTATTTATGTGGTTTTTATTGAATTTTATAACGTTGGTGGTCCTCGTGGACAAAAATGACCCCAAAGTACAAAGTGTTGCAAAGAGCCGTATTTTCACACCATACTGTTTTCAAACATCTTTGATCTTGGATCACTGATGTGTGGGGTCAAGCACTGGTCATAACAACCACAACAACAACAACAGGCAGCACAATGAGGAGGCAGGTGCTCTATATTCAATGAAATTTTATTTATACAGCGCCAAATCACAACAACAGCCGCATCAAAGTGTTTCGTATTGTAAGGTAGACTCTACAATAATACATACACAGAAAGTATCCTCAAAAGCCTCCATTGCACTGGAGATTTGCATACTTTGATGAGCATACTTTTTTTTACCATGTTGTGCAAAGCAATGACCAGTAGGACAAAGCACATATTGTCCTCTAGTATAATGAGGAGGGAGAATCAATGTTCAGGAAGATCCAGGGTTAGAAGATATAGAAAATATTGTCAATATTTAGAGCACATGCTACCCTTTCTCTGAAAAAGCACATCAGCCACCTGCAGAAGTGGAAGAAGGCTATGAAGTGAAGAAAAGTGATGAAGAATCTGAACTATGTTCAAGTAGGTTCTCAGGCATCCAGGACATGGTAGTCTGAGGAGCTTGGAGAGAAAGTGACTGGGCTTCTTGAAGTTTCTTGAATTTTCAGAATGTGAAACTGAAATAGAAGATGTGTCAGAGGACTACACATCATCCATTTCAATTATGATGAAGACAAAGAATCAAGCAGGAAAGAGGAATCAGCTGAGACAGAGGAATATTTGCAGTAACGTGAGGAAACACTGATCTGGTCTTCTAACCTTCCCAGTGACAGACGATGCATGACTCTCTCATGTGCCTCAGAGAAAGATGATCTACCACAGTCCAAGCACATGTGCCAGGTCCCATACTCCTTCAGTGGCTTTTCTACTCGAGTACTGAAAGCATTACACACAGTGTATTCTGCTTGTATTCTGCTTTTTAACGTTCACATGCCAATGGATGCATCAGAGACCAAGTTGGGGTTCAGTAACTTGCCCAAGGACACCTTGGTAAGAACTCCAGACTAGAGCACACAGAGATTGAACCAACAACCATCCAATTAGCAGATGACCTGCTCTACAGCCAACTCAATGATGAACAAGGAGGGACAACAAGAGAGGAAGAAAAATGGACCGAATGCAGCTGTAGGCATATGTGGGTGTGTTGATTCTTACTGCCGTGCATCCAGTAGAGTCGCTACGGCCAGTTTATGACATCCTGAGTCTGGTAGAGAAGTTTTAAAGGTGACACAAGATTAATCATAGAAGCACAAAAAGGACATAATTTCTTGATAAAGACACAATAGATGATCGTCGTTCATGACACAAACGTGCTCCCATTTGAGGTGTATGATGTGTGTTGGTGTTGACTTGACTTGAAACACAAGTGGGTGTTCCTCCTGCTGTGATGTAAGATCCTGGTACTGATGTGACTGTATGAGCACCAAGTCCCCTTCAGAGGACTCTGTCCCCTCCAACAGAACATCCAAGTAAACCAGGGAACTTTGAGACAAAAACATGGGCAGCATGTGATGCAGGTCCAGCTGTACATGGAACATGCTCGTGTGCGATGGCAAACCGTCTGTCCTGCAGTCAGGACACGAGTTGTCCCTAACATTGCAGGTTTCCAAAAGAAAACAATCACCTGTAACAGCTTGTTTACTGTATATGCCCCTTGGCCTGCAACTGCAGAAAGAATGCTGTCCATGATGGGACCAGTGCAGAGGAATAAACCTGAGCTTCCTCCTGCACTTGGGTCAAATATGGACACGCCTTTGTCCTCATGAAAGTTTGCCTTCACTCAGACTCATGCCCTCCTACCATGCCAAAATATAGAAAACTGTCAGGCAATGAGTTGGAATAAAGTTGAATAAAACCTTGAAACACAGAGATGGATGATATTTTATACTTGTTGCTTCAAAGCAAACGGGGTCATTTTTGAGCCCTGAGGACCACAGTGTGATTATGTGCTGCCATTTAAAATTTATAAATGGTTCAAAAAAAGAATTCTCACTAAAGTTCAACATACAGCACTCTGTATGTTGAACTTTAGTGAGAATTCTTTTTTTAATTTTTAAATTTTTTAAAAATATTTAATTTAATTAAATATTTAATTTTCTTGTTTTATTTTCGCTAAAAAACAGGGTTATTTTTTGTAAACAAGGTCTGGTGGCCCTAAAATGTAAAATGTTGAGTAAATTTTGTGTTAATGTGTTGGTCTTAAGTAAAACTAAGGTGTAACACTGAATTGATTGACAATTTATACTTTTTACTTTAAAAAAACAGTCAAATGAAGTGGGGACATTTTTGACCCCTGAGGACCACCAGTGTGATTATTTGCTGCCATTAAAAATTTTCAAACGCTTGAAAAAAAACTTTCTCACTAAAGTTGAACATACAGCACTCTCTAGTTATTCAGATAGTCAAAATTATCTAAACAATTAAATATTTAATTTTCTTGTTTTATTTTCGCTAAAAAACAGGGTTTATTTTTTGTAAAGAAGGTCTGGTGGCCCTAAAATGTAAAATGTTGAGTAAATTATGTGTTAATGTGTTGGTCTTAAGTAAAACTAAGGTGTAACACTGAATTGATTGACAATTTATACTTTTTACTTTAAAAAACAGTCAAATGAAGTGGGGACATTTTTGACCCCTGAGGACCACCAGTGTGATTATTTGCTGCCATTAAAAATTTATAAACGCTTGAAAAAAAACTTTCTCACTAAAGTTCAACATACAGCACTCTCTAGTTATTCAGATAGTCAAAATTATCTAAACAATTAAATATTTAATTTTCTCAATTTGTTTTCGCTAAAAAACAGGGTTTATTTTTTGTAAAGAAGGTCTGGTGGCCCTAAAATGTAAAATGTTGGGTAAATTTTGTGTTAATGTGTTGGTCTTAAGTAAAACTAAGGTGTAACACTGAATTGATTGACAATTTATACTTTATACTTTAAAAAACAGTCAAATGAAGTGGAGACACTTTTGACCCCTGATGGCTCGCATTGTATGCAAATCGGGAGGACATCACAAGGGTTAAAGTGTTGAATTTGACTGTTTGATGTTCTTTATGATCTCTGGCACCAGTTCATCTGTAGGCTGAGCTCAGTCCATCCATTTAGTGAAAAGATGTTTAAAGGTCTCCTTGTTCTGTGAGCGTGCACAGATCCTGAAGCAGAAAGCCTGGGTTACAGAGAAATGATCATCACTGTGATGATGCTCATCATCTCTGACTGGGATTTGAGGTTTTGTCAAAGCAGCAAAGAAAGCCTGGCTATGTTGGACTGGGTGTGGCAGCAGCTCCCAGTTTGAGTTCAGGAATCTCTCG
>NW_024583055.1:78070-79696 GCF_018398535.1 Haplochromis burtoni | reverse complement strand
AGCACATGTGAGTGATAACTTGGCCGACTACAACTGTTGGTGCTGGTCTTCGGCTCAGTATAACGAAACGATTTAAAACTAATCTTGCATTGAGCTCTAGTGTTGCAGACATGCTATTGTAATAACATGGTTGTGATCACTCCAGTCTAATTTCAGTTGTTAGGCGAAATTTTATTTGTGGTTTTTCTAAATTTAATCTTGAATGGCATTTTTGCAGTTTTGTCTTTCTAGTCTGACCTAACTGACTCTTTTACTGCTATATCAATAACTGCGCTGTGCCCTGAAGCGGCTTAATTTTTTTGAAATCGCAATGGCACACTGCCCAGACGACTCTGACTCAGACATGGAACTTACCTCGCTACCTATGTGCCAGATAGTTGAAAATGTGACTCCTAGCCTTAGCCAACAAGTGGTGGAGTTAAGAACTGAGGTGAATAAGCTTAGTGATTGTTTACGTGACTCACTGAACATACAGCAGAGTTTACTAAAGCAGTGGGACCAACTCACAATGGGGACCTCTCCCTGTTAGGAAAACTACACGGATGGATTTAGTGGCAGAAACACACACGGGCACAAGATAGTTGTGATGCAAGTTTATATACAATGATGGGGAATATTTACAAGGGAGGGGGCTATATACAGTGACAGGTAAAAATGTGCAAGGAGAGCAAAGCCGAAGAGATGAGGCGGAGCCGAGGTATGTGGGTGGGGAGATGACGCACCGGAGCTACCTGAAAACGAGGGACAAACAGAGTTTACGGGGTAACGTCGACAGCCGAGAGTTAAACTAAAGTGGACGGGGAGAGTTGGAGAGCTTACTTGAAACACAAAACTACAGCTGTAGCAGTGATCACAGACTGGTGTGACATAGCTCTCCATCAGGGATCCACAGTAGCCAACACAAAGAAACTAGGCAGGCGAGCAGGCAGCGGAACAGGCTAAAACAAAGGAGAAGCAGGCAGAAGATGGATCCTAAAAACATGCAGCTCAATAGCGTGGAATCAGCAGATTCAGTTTGCACTAACACGTTACTACTTGTGACAGCGACAATACTCCGACACCAGACGTCCGTGACTCAGCTCCATAAAAGCGCTCACTGATGACGTCCGATGCGCCGCAGGTGTGCCGGAATGCCATCAAGCCCCGCCTCGCCTACCTATGCCAAAAAGGAAAACAAAAACCAAACAACAACAATACACCTACCCACCACCTCCTAACACTCCCCCTCCTGCAGTCCCACAGTCTCCTGTTTTCCCAATGGCCACATCGACACCTCATGTTCCTGCTAGGGACAAAACTGAACCCACCAACAGTACCAATCCGTTCCTGCCCAGCAACCTATTTCAACCTACAAATCCTTTCCTCCCATCTCACTCACTCGAGCTCAGCAGCACTTCCAGAGTGATTGCGGCAGCTTTACATGACGCCAAACTGGAGCCTCCTGTGTATGCTGGGGACGGCAAAGTGCAACCTGAGGACTGGTTAAATGCAGTTTGCACATACAAAGCCTCATTGAACCTAACCGATGGGCAATTGCTAAACGAACTGCCACACTTTCTTGCAAAAGAGCCCGGGAAATGGTTCAAGGCATTTAGCTCCCACATCACATCATGGGCTAAATTCTGT
>NW_024583055.1:39238-58667 GCF_018398535.1 Haplochromis burtoni | reverse complement strand
CAACTGTTTAAGACAGTTTTTCTGCCCTCCGACAACCAAGAACGCATCCTGAGAGGAATTTTGGATCGTGTTCAGGCTCAGGACGAGCCGCTCCCAACCTTTGTCGCCCACATGTTGAGTGAGTTTGACAAACTGAAGAGCCCCCCACCTGAAAAAGACAGAATTGACCTAATTAGTAAACATGCTCTCGAAAAATACAGAGTTGCCCTGTATGGCGCTAATGTCACTTCTGTAATGGACCTGCTGCTACGCGCTCATGAGCTTCACTCAGTGCTTGGACCACAAAGACCACAGCCTGCTTTATGTAGCAAAGACAACTATAAGCCTGAACCTTACTGCTTCAAATGCTCTCAGCCAGGGTTCACTACACGCACCTGCCCAAACTGTAACACCCAACCTCATTTGCCACAACGAGCCTCGAACACCGCTAGGCATGGCCCAGTCCAGCCATTGCCAGCACCTGGCCCCTCTGACCCTGGCCATGAAAAGGTGGAATTAAGCAGCACCACATCCCAGCCACAATACAGGCAGTCGGGAAACTACAGGGGGGGGAGGACATTTCACAGAGGCCAACCTTCCCCCAGTTACTAACGGAGCCTCACACGCCCGATTCACTACAGGGTGGACACAGTCTTGGACACTTGGAAGACAATTTTTCACAAGTCCACTGGAATACCCCACTAAGAACGAAAGTGAACTTCAATGCTTCATCTGTGGATGCTACCCTCGACACGGGTGCTTCCCTCTCGGCTGTACGAACAGATCTCATTCAAGTAAATGACTCTTACCCTAGAAACACAAGTGAGTGGAATGGTCCTGCAGTTAACCTCGCCAATAATGCTCCCTGTATCCCTGTTGGTGTTATTTGGCTCAATATTGGATTCATGAACAAGAACTTTTACCAGCGTTTTGCCATAATACCAGATTTGTCCTCTCCTTTCATTCTGGGAATGGATTTTATGGCAAGAGCTTCTGTTTCTATTCACATTCCCACTAGAACAGTCTACATTGAGGACATCCCCTGCCCACTCGCAGACAATGAAGAGGACCTTCAAAATGATTACTCACATTCACAGCTGATGACACCACACTCTTCTTGAAGAATGCAAATCAAATCCGTCCAGCCCTTAGTGTTATTAGTGATTTCTCTGAGGCATCTGCTTTATGTCGAAATCTAAAAAAATGTGAATTACTAGCAATTAAAGGCTGCACTGCAAATGCTCTCTGTAACATTTCTGTTAAACAAGAAGTCACATATCCAGGACTGTTAAGCCCTCCTGCAGTCCCACAGTCTCCTGTTTTCCCAATGGCCACATCGACACCTCATGTTCATGTGATGGACAAAACTGAACCCACCAACAGTACCAATCCGTTCCTGCCCAGCAACCCATTTCAACCTACAAATCCTTTCCTCCCATCTCACTCACTTGAACTCAGCAGCACTTCCAGAGTGATTGCGGCAGCTTTACATCACGCAAAGCTGGAGCCTCCTGTGTATGCTGGGGACGGAAAAGTGCAACCTGAGGACTGGTTAAATGCAGTTGGCACATACAAAGCCTCATTGAACCTAACTGATGGGCAATTGCTAAACGAACTGCCACACTTTCTTGCAAAAGAGCCCGGGAAATGGTTCAAGGCACTGAGCTCCCACATCACATCATGGGCTCAATTCTGTCAACTGTTTAAGACAGTTTTTCTGCCCTCCGACAACCAAGAACGCATCCTGAGAGGAATTTTGGATCGTGTTCAGGCTCAGGACGAGCCGCTCCCAACCTTTGTCGCCCACATGTTGAGTGAGTTTGACAAACTGAAGAGCCCCCCACCTGAAAAAGACAGAATTGACCTAATTAGTAAACATGCTCTCGAAAAATACAGAGTTGCCCTGTATGGCGCTAATGTCACTTCTGTAATGGACCTGCTGCTACGCGCTCATGAGCTTCACTCAGTGCTTGGACCACAAAGACCACAGCCTGCTTTATGTAGCAAAGACAACTATAAGCCTGAACCTTACTGCTTCAAATGCTCTCAGCCAGGGTTCACTACACGCACCTGCCCAAACTGTAACACCCAACCTCATTTGCCACAACGAGCCTCGAACACCGCTAGGCATGGCCCAGTCCAGCCATTGCCAGCACCTGGCCCCTCTGACCCTGGCCATGAAAAGGTGGAATTAAGCAGCACCACATCCCAGCCACAATACAGGCAGTCGGGAAACTACAGGGGGGAGGACATTTCACAGAGGCCAACCTTCCCCCAGTTACTAACGGAGCCTCACACGCCCCTTTTTCTCACCCTTAACTAATGCATAATAAACCATTAATAATGGTTTATAAAGCATTTACAGATTAATTAATAATATAGCTATAAACTATTTATTAGCATCTATAAGGGGAGCCTTATTGTAAAGTGGTACCCTTCTTAGTTGGTGCTCGGTCTGATTCCGCAGTTCTTCCTGCTGACAGCGTGCCACCGCCACCTGCTCTCACTGCATGGCCGCCAACTCGGCCACCATTCTCACCACCTCCTCCCTCTGCTGGCCCAATTCTGGGTCTGCCATGCCTCCCCTCCTGGATTTCGGCACCAGCATGCACAGCAGACAGACAGCAGTGAGGGATTGTTCTGAACCTGAGAGAAAACCTGAGAAATCAAGTGGAGGAAGGATCAGCCTCTACTGTGGACTGACAGCAGCTCTGCTGCTTCTGTGCTGCTTTTCATTCATTTACTGTCTGAATAGAAAACAGGATTTCTACTCATCTAATAATGGAGGTCAGAAAGATATGGGTTTTTTTTCTTACAGAAAAAGTGGTGTTTGTGTTCCACAGTGATCTGTTGCTTTATTGTCTGATCTCATAAAAACTCCCAGACTGTATCTGTGAGTTCAGACACGTGTTCATTTAGAGCCTTAAACCTTGTACTTGAAGCTTTAATATTTTTATTGATAAGTTGAAATTGTGTTACAAACAAATGCTATTTTTCTATTTATATAAAACTGTTAATTATTAATAGTACAGTTAAACATATTTTATTGTTTTATAAATGTACATTTTAAAAACAAAATGTGGCAATGTATGAGTCTGAAGAAGTGAAACACAACACTGACTCACACACTTGTAATCATGTATAACTCTTATTATTGTGTCATAAATGTTTCCTGTGTGCTCTGCAGTTTCTTACAGTATATATAGTATTGGTATCGGTCTGATCCTGACCTAAATTCCAGGATTGGATATCAGGGAGAAACAAAAAATGTAACCCAATCCTTAAATATCTCAAAAGCACCTCACAAAACTTGTGACATGGCGTAACCCAGGTAGTGAGTGGTACCTTACCATGTCGGAGAAGTATGTATCACATGATAGAGCAGCTGTTGCGTGCGAGATCTGTCGGCTGTCTGGAGTTACTTCACACTGAAAGCATCTGGAGATTCGCTACGTGCTGCCAAACCAGCATTTCATCTTCGAGCAAGCTATCCCAAAGAAGTAAAGCAAGTGTGTAAGTTCATCTCTGAATGTTTATAAAGCATTCCTATGTTAAGCTTAACAACCGGTATATGGAGCTCTGACGTCTGTGCAATGTCATTGGCTCATTGACTCAAGTTTTACTTTGAGAAAAACTAACTAACTAACTAAACTAACCCTAACCCGTCGAAAGGGGAGGGGCCGGCTGCTCCCAAATAGAGCACATTTCATTCATAATGTTGTAAATCCAAGCCCATTATGTATTCACGATCTGAATACTGGGTTGTGTGAAATCCCAGAAATACACCTTAGACAAAGTGAATCTGTGAACTGGGGTGTAGGTCTATTAGGTTATGTGGTGGCGATCCTCGGGTTGGGGGATGGGTGTTCATACTGGAGTGCAAAATTAAAACCAATGGAAGATGGACAAGAAAAGTTCAAAGCCATCAGGTGCTCAGTTTAGAAAAAATAGAAAAGAAGAGGAGGAGAAACGAGCAAAAGATACAGGTAAGCAGATGTGTCGTTGGATAATGGCAGGTCATCCTGAAACAATCAGAATCAGAATACTTTATTAATCCCTAAGGAAATTATGTGGGTTACAGTTGCTCCAAGAAGAAATGGTAAAAATAGTAACAGTAACAGACTAAACTCCAAACAATACATTATGTTACAGATTTTAATATTAATTAGTCATTGTCAGTTGTTGATTTGTCCTGTTCTCATTGTATGACGAATTATGATGGCTGTTTGGTAGCCGTTTGCATACTATGCATACTCTCTCTCTCTTCATATGTGTATGTGTGTGCAGTGGCAGTCCTAGCCTGTTTGGCGCCCTGGGCGAACCTCCCTCTGGCGCCCCCCCCCCCACACACACACACACACACAAACATATTAAGGATTGTACATTAACAAAACTGTTGTACACACACACATATGAAGAGAGAGAGAGTATGCATAGTACTACAGTTTGTAGATGCACATTTGGATAGATTGGTGAACTTCTGCCTGTCTTTAATTCTGAGAAACTCGATCTTTTCAAAGTATAGAATAGAATAGAATAGAATTCAACTTTATTGTCATTGCACATGCACAGGTACAGGGCAACGAAATGCAGTTTGCATCCATCCAGAAGTGCTTTAGTGATATAGATATATTACAATATATATTAGCAATAATATAGATATGTGAGTATATTACAGAAATGGGTCTATTATGGTATGTTATAATGTACACGGTATGAAGTATGTTGTGAATATTCTATAACTATAGGTATGTACAGGCTGTAGTGAGTACAAGCTATGTACAGGCTATGAACAGGATATAAATATGAAAAACTATCGTAAATGCAAATCTAAATATTTACGAAATCAAATACAGAACAAAAAATCACTTTATTGTCACATCGCATGTGCAGGACATCTGGTACAGCACATGCGAGTGAAATTCTTGTGTGCGAGCTCACAAGCAACAGAAATGTGCAAAATACAATCAAGTCAAAACAGCAAAATACAAGAATGGCTACATCTGAAACTAATAAATATATGTACAATATATAATAGTGTATGCATTTCTGGATGTGTATACTAAATATTTTCCTACGGGTGTGTGTGTGTGTGTGTGTGTGTGTGTGTGTGTGTGTGTATACACATTTTACAAATTAAATAGTAAAAAATAATAATAAATAAAATATATAAAAATATACAGAGTTGAATATGTGCAAAACAAGTGGCATTTATATACAGTGTGGAGTGCATAGTGTTGAAGTTCCAGTAGTGAAGCTGAGGTGTCTATGAACGTGTTCAGCAGTCTGATGGCCTGATGGAAAAGCTGTCTCTCAGTCTGCTGGTACGGGACCGGATGCTGCAGAACCTCCTTCCTGATGGAAGCAGTCTGAACAGTTTATGGCTGGGGTGACTGGAGTCCTTGATGATCCTCCCCGCTTTCCTCAGGCACGCTTCCTGTAGATGTCTTGGAGGGAGGGAAGCTCACCTCCAATTATCCGTTCAGAGCACCGCACTACTCGCTGGAGAGCTTTGCAGTTGTAGGCGGTGCTGTTGCCATACCAGGTGGTGATGCATCCAGTGAGGATGCTCTCAATGGCACAGTGATAGAAGGTCCTGAGGATGCGGGGGCTCATGCCAGAATCTTTTCAGTCTCCTGAGAAAGAAGAGGCGCTGCTGCGCCTTCTTCACTGTTTTGTTTGTGTGTACTGACCACGTAAGATCCTCAGCCAGATGTACACCAAGGAACCGGAAGCTGCTCACTCTCTCCACAGCAGCGCCGTTGATGGTGATGGGGGTGTGTACTTCTCTGCACCTCCGGAAGTCCACTATCAACTCCTTTGTCTTTGCGACGTTGAGGGTGAGATGGTTGTCTTGACACCAGTGGGTCAGGGCGCTGACCTCCTCCCTGTAAGCCGTCTCATCACCGTTGGTGATAAGACCCACCACTGTAGTGTCGTCCGCAAACTTCACAATGATGTTGGAGTTGTTAGTGGCTGTGCAGTCGTAGGTGTAGAGTGAGTACAGGAGAGGGCTCAGTACACACCCCTGTGGAGCACCAGTGTTCAGTGTGATGGGGGATGAGGTGATGCTGCCCAGTCTGACCACTTGGCGTCTGTCAGACAGGAAGCTAAGGATCCAGCTGCAGAGGGAGCTGCTCAGTCCTAGATCCTGCAGTTTCCTGTCCAGCTTCGAGGGAACGATGGTATTGAATGCTGAGCTGTAATCTACAAACAGCATTCTCACATACGTGTCTCTCTTCTCCAGGTGTGACAGGGCAGTGTGTAGTGTCAGGGCTATGGCATCATCAGTGGACCTGTTGTGGCGGTATGCGAACTGTAGAGGGTCCAGTGAGTCGGGTAGTGCAGAGCGGATGAAGTCCCTGACCAGCTTCTCGAAGCATTTGCTACGATGGGGGTCAGGGCTACAGGTCGCCAGTCGTTCAATGAGGAGATGGTGGAGGATTTGGGTACAGGGACGATGGTGGCCATTTTGAAGCAGGCTGGGACTACAGACAGAGAGAGGGAAAGGTTGAAGATGTGTGTGAACACTCCAGCCAGCTGAGCCGCGCATGACTTGAGGACCCGGCCGGGAATCCCGTCCGGACCAGTAGCTTTGCGCGCGTTCACCTTCCTGAAGCACTTCCGCACATCCTCCTCAGACACAGTGTGCGCGCTGACGTCATCCGCGGTGCGCCACTGTCCGGTCTCATGGTGTTCGCTGTGTCGAATCTGCGTAGAATACGTTTAGATCCTCACACAGAGAGGCCGTGGTCTGCGGTGTGCTGGTTTTCCCTCTAAAGTCTGTGATCGTGTTTAGTCCCTGCCACATACTCCGAGGGTTGTCAAACTGTTGCTCCACCCTGTCCCTGTACTCACGTTTGGCTGCTTTGATCGTCTTCCGGAGTTGGTAATGTGCGTGTTTGTAGTCCGATGTGTTCGCGGAGGCAAAGGCGGTGCCTCCGCCGTGCCGCGCGAACATCTCCGTTAATCCAGGGTTTTTGATTTGGGAAGGATTTAACTGTTCTGGATGGGACGACATCTTCCACGCATTTCCTGATAAATCCGCAGACTGAGAATACAGCTATACAGAAATGGGAACTATGCAGTGAAAAGTTGTAGGATTAAAGATTATTGAATGTACAGAATGATTATTTACACAGAGCTATACAGTAGTGCAGTTAAGATAAGTGAGGGTGTAGATAGTTTCTACAGAGGCTATATAAAGTGCTAGTGGTTGTGAGTGGTGGTTCAGTCCATGTTATTATTGTGTGTTTGAGGGTACAGTTGTCCATTGTGGTGTGTGTATGTTCAGTCCATGAGTTTAACGTGGGTCAGATGTCAGGAGGCAGAGTTCAGGAGTCTGACAGCTGTGGGGAAGAAGCTGTTCCGGTACCTGGTGGTCTTAGTCCGGAGGCTCCTGTAGCGCCTCCCAGAGGGCAGGAGGGTGAAGAGTCCATGTGATGGGTGACTGGGGTCTTTGATGATTTTCCCAGCCCTTTTCAGACACCGCTTCCTGTAGATGTCTTTTATGGCAGGAAGTGGTGCTCCGGCGATGCGCTGGGCAGTTTTCACGACCCTCTGCAACGCCTTCCGGTCCGAGGCAGAGCAGTTCCCGTACCAGACTGTTATACAGTTGGTCAGGATGCTCTCGATGGTGCAGCGATAGAAGTTCACCAGGATGTCTGAGGACAGGTGGTTCTTCCTCAGAGTCCTCAAGAAGAAGAGGCGCTGGTGAGCCTTCTTGACCAGCTTGGAGCAGTTGGTCGTCCAGGTGAGATCCTCGGAGATGTGGACTCCCAGGAACTTGAAGCTGCTCACACGCTCCACAGCCGTCCCCTTAATGTGGATGGGTGGATGTGGGTCAGCATTCCTCCTGTAGTCCACGATGAGCTCCTTGGTCTTCTCGGTGTTAAGCAGCAGGTTGTTTGTGTCGCACCACTCAGCCAGACGATCCACCTCCTCCCTGTAGGCGGCCTCATCGTTGTCACTGATGAGGCCAATCACCGTGGTGTCATCTGCAAACTTAATGATGGTGTTGGAACCATCAGCAGGTCTGCAGTCGTGGGTGAAGAGGGAGTAGAGGAAAGGGCTCATCACACAGCCTTGTGGTACACCAGTGTTCATTGTGATGGTAGATGAGCAGCGGTTATCCAGCCGGACATGTTGGGCAGTTGTCAGAATTACCAGTGACTTTCATAATAATAATAATAATAATAAATTTTATTTATGAGCGCCTTTCAAGTCACCCAAGGACACTTTACAATAGGATAAAACACTTAGTAAAACAATGGCAGAATAAGAACAATAAAATAAAGCACAAGATAAAATGAACAAACAGTGGATTCACAGTGAATATGCAGATTTGAACAGATGAGTTTTGAGTTGGGATTTAAACTGGGGGAGAGAACCAATATTTCTTATTTCAGGGGGCAGAGAGTTCCACAGCCTGGGAGCAGAGCAGCTGAAAGCTCTGCTTCCCATGGTGGTGAGGCGGAAGGAAGGTACAGTAAGCTGGATAGAAGAAGAAGAACGAAGTGAACGGGCAGAACAAGTGGTGGTTAACAGGTCAGAAAGGTAAGAAGGAGCGAGGTTATGAAGGGCCTTGAAGGTGAGCAGAAGAAGTTTGAAAATTATCCGGAATTTCACAGGGAGCCAGTGAAGTTCCTGAAGAACAGGGGTGATGTGCTGGTAGGAGGGGGTTCTGGTGATAATGCGAGCAGCAGAGTTCTGAACCAGTTGAAGCTTATGGAGGGATTTTTGGGGGAGACCATGCAGAAGAGAATTGCAGTAGTCAATACGGGAGGTAACAAGACTATGTACAAGAATGGACGTAGACTGGGTGGAAAGAGAAGGAAGCAATCTGTTAATGTTACGTAGATGGAAGTAGGCAGAACGGGTGAGGTTATTGATGTGAGATTTATAGGAAAGTGAACTGTCTAGGATGACACCAAGGCTCTTAACCTGAGGAGAAGGGAAAACTGTGGAGTTATCGATGGTGAGTGAGAAATGGTTTGCCTTCAAAAGGTTGGATTTGGTGCCGATAAGGAGGATCTCAGTTTTATCCTCATACTCATTATACTCATTTTATACTCAGTATGTCAGTCATGTTACTGACTTACTGCCAATTAACCTCTAAATGCTCCTCCAGCTGATTCACTTTAATAACAGTGACTTTTCCAAGCTTTTGTTGCCTGAATACAAATCATTGCATTTTGTTTTTATTGACCAAACCAGAATGAGAATGTTAAAATTTACAATGTTGACTGGGAACTGCAGTAATAGATAATATTGTTGGGTGTAACTATGAGTTCAAATGGCTGTTTTATTTATCAGCAGTGGTCTAACATTGGGTAAGCTCTTTCATGTTAGGTTTGAGGGTCAGCAGTGATGTAACTAACCAAAATAAATGAGAATCATGAATGTTAAAAATATAGATATTTTTTTTAATAATAGAATAACATCACTTCTATCCTGGGCAGGTTTACCTTACTCAACCACTTTGATTTCTCAGTAAAACAAACAAAAAAACAAACAAACAAACAAAAAAATTTCTGGCACAGTTATTTGTTCATTAAGAAATTAACAAAGAGTGTTCTAGAAAAACACTTTTCCGTGCTGCAGGACAGTGGTTTCATGGTCAGTGTTTAACCCTTTGAGGTCCTCACCAAGAAAAAAGCAATGGAAATGTTTTTGTTTCGATTTCTTATTGATTTGGGTGACTAATAACCACAATCAATATTTCTTTTTTCAATAGACCCTTTAGTTTTTAAAATATTGATTTCTACCAAACAGTTGAGATGTCCCTCTATGGTAAAAGTATGAAATGTCATGCAAATACAAGTACATTAGATAATACAGTTGAGAAAAAATCAAATAAAGTGCCAAATTATAATTAAATTAATAACAAAACTATCCAGGCCATTGGATAAAGTTTATTTCTAGTAGCATGCCAGTGAACACTGCTGTTTTCATTCCATCAAATGAAAGTATTATATCAAACAACAAAATACATAGTTTTTTCATCTGCAAATGTGAAAAATGTGATACAGCACAAAATACTCACATTCAGGCCACTTCTGATTGAATGCTACTGTGCAAAATCATTTTTGTTTTAAAAAAAGTGCAAATCAAGCACATCTGCTTGTGGTTTTGGTCGTTGGGGTCTTAGGGTGTAGCATTTATTCTGTGGTCTTGGAGAGCTGATCATGGTTGTCCAACTCTAGATGCTGGCTTGTTAACTTGGTTCAGACACAGCCAGGTGGAAACCTTTTGAGAGCCATCGGTTTCTGGTCCAGTAGGGCACAGTCCCTCTTGTAGACCAGGTATTCAAGTCAAGGATGTATCCGAACAGTGGAATATGCCATCTCCTTAACATTTAACTTATAACTTGTCTTGTACAGGTGTAATAGCATATCAGAAACTTTAATTCCTCCCTTATGCTAATTATATACAGGGATGAGTGATGGGCATGGAATGGTGATCTGATGATGTTTAGGAGGTTGACACATTTTGTGTCAAACCATTGCATTGCAATCAGACCTTGATCAGCCTGTAATAACAGGCTTCATGGCCCTTCTTCATTAGTTCTTTGTCTGCCATCAGGGGAGCTCCACCGGTGCAGTTTGGTCATACAGTACCAATGCACCTGACACCCAAGGAGGTGTGCAAGTTCTGGACCAAGCTGAAACTTGTGAAGAACTGCAGTTCTTTTATGGGTTTGCATAGTGGGTTTTTTTTACAACTTTGGCCCCTTAAAGGTAGCTTCTGTTCCTTTTCACTCAGTGGAGCATTGAAGAATGTAGACCCCCCTTGATACAGCAGCAAGTTGTGGATGATGCCAGATGAACTTGCTTGGCAGAACAATTTAAAGCCCCACTCATCTGGTTTGTTGGCAATATACTGGTGGAGAGTGCCAGCCCTTGTTGCTTCATATGAAACCATGACCTCAAACACACTGTGGTTGAAGGTGGGTGATATCATCAGTATCATGCCACAGGATCATGTGATTTTGAGCCATATAATTGTTTAGTGTCCATATAGTACTTGTTAAACATGAAATTATAATTTTAACAACTTAGTAATATTAATTTACCAGCTACTGTAATTTGATTAAAAGGTAATCAGTTGTGATATTTATGATTTACACGTGTTATTCTTGATTTTTACAATATTTATTAATATTAACTCAGAAAGTTACAAAAATGACTTACTGAGGAAATTATTTCAGCATATTCTTGCTGTGCTAACACTTAATGTGATTTATCAATAGCAATGGATAAACAAAATGGGTCTAGTGGTCTGATTTTATGGCAAATAGTCAATTTTAATAACATTTAGGTTATGTTAGCATTAGCACCATAAAGATGCTTTTGTTTGACCACTTTTTAAAAAAATTATTAAACATTTAATTTCACTTTTTTAATACATTCAAGTGACATACATCTGTTTAGTAAGTCCTCCAACACTATCATATATCAAAAAATGTTATCTTCCTACCTTAGTTTTATTGGGAGAGGGATAAGAAGAGCCAACAGTTTCCATTTGCAGTGCCTTCTGATGGATTTTTTTGGCATTACAGATGTAAACCAATTGGTAGAAAAGACTCAATAAGGTAGGCCAATTTCAGTGAAAGCCTCAGTTAGATATAGGGCCTGAAAATGTGCTCTACCAATTGGTTGACCGGAACACTAAAGGGTTTTAAACAGTGTACAGTGACATCAATGTGTTGATGCATGTAAGTAAGCACACAGGTGAAATGTTATGTTTATTGTGGTTCAAAGACATTAATTAAACATCTATACATGAGTTTGGTCATGGATCAGGTTCAGAGTCGCCCATTCCAGAGATCATGAGTCTGCTGAACACACAAATCAGCTGCTTCTTACTCCATCAGAAAGAGCCAGGACTAGGATCAGGATCCTGCCTCATTAATTGAAAAACAGAGTATGATCTAGATAAAGAGATAAGGACAGAGTCAATAAGACACTCTTTATCCACATGAGGACAACTGATCTCAATCAAACATCAACAACAATGATTCAGTGAAGTCCCTAGTTTAAATGCATGGACTCTGTCTGCTCTGAAAAACGGGTCTGAACTGGTGTGAAATCCTTTAAGTCTGAGAGGGAGATGCCTGAGGCCTGAAGCAGCTGAGGTTGTCTAAATAAGGGACTAATATCTAATCAGAGGACAGCAGATAAAATATAGAGTTCAAAAATACACATGTGATTGTGTTAATTGGTAATTTAGCTTCCAATGCAATATTAGAATAAAAAATTGTAATAAAAGCTCAGACTCAGGCCCTTTAGATGGAGAGCCAATCCAGACCTCTTATTCAGGGATAGCTGGGATCTATCACATTTGAACGCATCAGTGAAATTAGACTGGGGCCTAAATATGGACTTAAAACTTGTCTAAACTTGTGAGAAATTAAATTCACTAGCTGAAAGTGAATATAGAACATAAACAGGCTAACAAAAAGGCTGACATAAACGCTTGCCAACTGGTCTGTGAGTGTGAGTCCTGGTCTAACCTGCGGCTTTCCACCTGTAGAGAAAACATCCAGCCAAAAGTAAGATCAGACCCAGGGTCAGTATAGAGGCTCCGATGGCAATCAGCATGGTTGATTCAGGAGTTGATTTGTCCGAGGACGGCTCTGAGTCGGACAGGTGACAGACAGAGGCCAACAGTCAAACAGACAGGTGAGCAGTCAAATACATATTTCTGTGGACATAAAGACAGGTATTTACCCCAGTCAGTGATCAGAGGTTCCTTCAGGCTGGCGTGCTCCACCACACAGGAGATGTTCTCGCCAGACCTTCAACACAAAGACCACTGATTCACAAACCACTCACAGAACTGGATCTGGAAATGAACCTGGATCTGATGTGGACTGACCTGGGTGTGTACTCCAGGTAGGAGTGAGTCTGGTAGTACCAATCACCATTTGCCATCTCCTTAGTGGAAGTGACATCAGAGGTGACTTCCTGTCCGTCTCTGAGCCAGCTCACTTTGATCTCACTGGGAAAGAAGTCGTAGACGCTGCAGACCAACATGGCAGGATGTTGACCAGAAAGCGGAGTCTTGGACTTAATTCTGACACTGGGCTGAACTAAAAACCACACAGACATTATATTTCCATTGTGGCAATATTATGTGTAATGGGATAGAATCATCTGTAATCTACCTATAGAAAATGTGTCAGCTGTCAGAATAATGGCATCATTTTGGTTATTTGTAATTAAATAAATTAGAATTGCAAATTTCAAATCAATTTTATTTATATTGCTTCAAATCACAACAGTTGCCTATTGTAAGGTAAAATCCCTACATTAATATAAGGAAATAAGATTAAAAAAAATGCAACAATCATATGACCCCTATGAGCAAGAGTTTTGGTGAGAAAACTGAAGGCTCTCCCTCACATTCTACTTTTAAATACTCTAGGAATGACAAGTAAGCCTGCAGTGCGAGAGCGAATTGCCTAATGGCATGATATGGCACTGTAAAGTCATTAAGATAAGATGAGGTCTCATTATTGAGGAGCAGGATTTTAAATTAAATTCTGGATTTAACAGGAAGCCACTGAAGGGAAGCCAATACAGGGGAAATATGCTCTCTCTTTCTAATTCATAATTTCTAATATCATAATTTTATTAATATCATATTTTTATTACTTCCTTTATTACACCCTAATCTCATGAATAATTTATTGGGGTCATAAATCACTCTGTTTGACATAAGGGGCGTAATATCACTCTCTCGAATGAACTAGTTTTTCAGCGTCACTCTGAGACAGGATATTTCTAATTTTAGAGATGTTGCACAAATGGAAAAAAGCAGTCCTACATATTTGTTTAATATGTGTATTGAAGGACATCTTGGTAAAAAATGACACTTTTTTTTTCAAATTGCAATTATTAATTAACACTAACAGTATCAGTGTGAGATAGGCTACGTTCACACTGCAGGCGAAAGAGCATCAAATCCGATTTTTTTGACCCTATGCGACCCATATCCGATCATGGTATGACAGTGTGAACGGCACAAATCCAATATTTTCAAATCCGATCTGGGTCACTTTCGTATGTGGTACTGAATCGATACATATCCGATGTTTCAGAAAGCGACTGCTGTTTGAATGGTCAAGTCGCATTAAATCTGTCTTTTACGTCACCGACACACGCCAATTATAGCGCCGGAGAAGCGCCCGATAAGACATCGCAAATGCTTCCTGGCCATCCAGTGAAACTGTTGGGAAGACTGCGTTGGAGAAACATGAACATTTTATTTGTACTGTATAATCTGCAGATTCTGACAGAAATCTGCAACTATCCTTTGAAGCAGCGCCTCTCTAAAACAGCAATAAGGATAATTATTAGGTTATTTACATTATTATGTAAATAACAAAATAACTTAAAGCAAAAATTGGGAAACGTAAAGTCCGAAGTCTTTATATTAAGGGCCATCAGTCAAACAATACTGTTTGCTCTGGGTCTAAACAGAGCGCGTTGTGTGTGACGTCTTCTTTTGCACATGCGGGCCGCTTTGAGGGTTCACACTAGAGCGTTTGCTGTCGCATTTTATTTGTAGTGTGAACAAGCAGACAAAAAAATCGGATTTGAAGAAGCTCAAGTTTTGCCACCAGCATTCAATGCAAGCTGTATTTACACAAATATTTGTTAAATCATCTTCTACTTTTTAACTTCTAATTAAAGTTTTAATTAATCCTGAAATAATTTAATAAAATTTTTTTCATTGTTAAAAAACTTCGTTTCTTGAATTTTAAAGAAACAGAACTCCAGTAGACTCCAAATTTCTAAACAAATTTAAACCTTCAGGAGTTTAAGGATTAAACTGAGTGATTCAGAGTGTTGGTCACTGTGTGGCTGAACATGATGCCCTGATGATGTTGCACAACTACACACTCACCTGACTTAGCTAGAACAGCCCGATCATGAACATCAATGTTATGGTAACAATATTCCGTTACCATTTGTCTCATTGAATTCAGCCGTGCAGTATTATTGTTCCAGAGCATTGCCAGCTCCACTCCATGCTCAGTGAATCCAACATACTTCCCCACACTGCTGCTGAACCTGATGTACTCTATCTTCTTGTAATAGCGAGAGTAGATGTACTCGATGTGCTTCAGCGCAGTGGAGTTAAATTCACAGCGTTCCACCCTATACTCTAAAAATCCATCTGAAGAACAAAACAGAACATCAGTGAAGTGCAGACTGTGGAGAACTGATCATACCTGCTCTATAATAGATGATAAAGTATAAACTGTATGTTGTATTGATGAGTCTTTTGATCAATGAACCATGTATTGATCAACAATATACAGACCAAAGATGGATGTATTAATTGGTAATAGTGTGTTGATCAGTGCATTGATCATACCTGCAGTGCGGATGCTGATGAAGAGGAGGGTGAAGCAGAGAAAAGATGAAGCCATGTTCCTGAGTGCTCTTAACAAACTGCCTCAGTCTGACTGAGAGCTGCTTTAAAAGCCAGATGACATAGTCACTTGATCACAGCATCACCTGTTAATAGGAAGAACTCTCTCAGAAAGGTTTCTTCTGTAGTTTATAACCCCACCCTGCCACACCCCTTTTTTCTCTAGCTAATGCAGTCCTAGGTATTAATGCGACTGAGGACTGAGGATGTTCAGATGGAAACACTGTGACTTATTTGTTCAGATAAAGATAAACTAAATACAAAATGATTTGGCTTTTATAAAAGTGTGATATTATCTATCGTTAAGCAAATATACTGGAACCAGCAGGTTCATCATGTTCATTAGTCAAAGTAAACTTTATTGCCATCTCCGCTACATACAGTATCATTATTGATGACAGTACGTGTTAGACAAAGTAAAGCTTCAATTTGTTTGAAGACCTGAAACATTTAAGTGTGATAAACACATCAACAGTATTTTCATGATTGATTATGGTGAATTACTCTGAGGTCAGAACCACATCTCTAACTCTGTAACTGCATGAGTCTGTGGACATCAATTAAGCTGTTAATGAACCTGCAGTCAGCTGAGACTGAATAAATTACATGGATGAGTGATGAAATCTTTCTCCCACTGAAAACGTCACATCCAGATGAACAGAATCAACTTTTTGAGATTTTCTTACCTGGATGACTGAGCATGTATCAAGACATTATTGATCAGTTCTACAGATCTTTAATCAGTGATTCTACAGTAAATGATTCCGAGGAGCCGACTGACAGTGTAAAAGCTTCATTACTGTCCACAGACTCACGCTGTTACAGAGTTAGAAATTTGATCTGACCTCAAGGTAAATCACAAGTGAAAAAGTGTTTGCCCCCTTCCTGATTTTTTTTCTGTATTTTTATATTAATATGATGTGACTGTGAAAAAAAATCAGTAACTAATTACTTACGGTTCCAAAAAAGTAATCCTGTTACTTGTTTTCAAAAGTAATTATTTGCTTAGTTAGTTACTTTTTAAAAACATGACACACAAGCTGAATAGGTAATAAAGCAATAATTACCTGCATAATCCATCATATAAAATGTAATCAAATGAAAAAGTTTGTTTTTAAAACTTGCTTTATTAGTTTTAATCTTTTAACTTTATGCATCAAGCAAAAATTAAATTAAATGCAAGTCTTTGACTTGAAGAAATTTGTTTAGCATTTAAACCTATATTCTGCACATTCCAGCATATAAAATAAAACAGTTTTTTTGCGTTTACACTGACTCTTTCAAATAGATGCAAGTAAAACACAGCAGAAAATCAATAAATTCAAAGACTCAGCGGCACTAAGCCCTGTTGCTCTTCAATCTATTTTCACCTGTATAGCAGGAGTGAGGTAGGCGGAGGTTTGCCCTGGTGCAGGTGTGCTGCAGCGGTCATGTTAGTGGAAGGATCCGGGAGTTTCTCTGTGAATTTCACATTCCCGTGGCAGCGTACTTGGTGCTTGCTCAGAAGTTTATGGGTTTTTTTCGCTGTAGAAAGAAGTTTTCAGTGTATAGCGGACACTAATGTTTTTGTCACTTTTTATGAAACAAACTCAAAGTAAGGTCAGTACTTCCATGCTTTAAAGGCGGCACAGTCATACTCTCTCCCGCACTCGATATATAATCCATTGTTGATCTGCACAAGTCTGTTACCACGAAAGTCACACATGCTAATATCATTGTCGTGAGACAAGCTTTAGCTTGGCACACACCTGGGGAACACAGCCGAACAGAATCTGTCTGACGAGACAGGACAGACAAACCGGAATATGAAGCACACGGAATGAGGGACTGCCAAAATTACAGTTTAGCAATGCAGTAACGCAGCGTGCTTACTGGAAAGTAACAGTAATCTAATTACCTTTATTGCAATAGTAATCCCTTACTTTACTTGTTACTTGAAAAAAGTAATCGGTTTACAGTTACTGCCCATCTCTGGTGGTGAATCACATCTTCCAGCTTCACTTAGTCCAACATTTACTGTCATCTGTTACAATAAACATGATGAACGTGCTGGTTCCAGTATCTCTGCTTTACTGATCATCCAAAACAGAAAATAATATCACACTTTATAGAAGCCAAATCATGTTGTATTTGGTTTATCTTTATCTGAACAAATGGGTCATATGTTTCAATTTGAACAGTCCAAAAACTTTGGACCACATATTGCTACCAGCTTAATCCTCGGTCACATTAATACCTGGCACTGCATTAGCTAGAGAAGAAAGGGATTAATTGATTGATTGATTGATTGATTGACTCATTCATTGATTGATTCATTGATTGATTCATTGATTGATTCATTGATTGATTGATTCATTGATTGATTGATTGATAGTACTTTATTCATCCCGAGGGATGTGGCAGGGTGGTGTGATAAACTATCCAAAAAACCTCTGTTAGAGTTCTTCCTGTTAACAGGTGATGCTGTGATCACGTGACTCTACACAGTAAAAAATGAGTGTCAGTTTTGCAGAGTTGATTTTATCTCTGTTTCAAATAACCTTTTGTCCCACTCAAAATTAGAGTAAAATTTACTCCATGGCCAGTCTTAACTTTTTAGTTTTAATTCCTCTCAATTTGGTGTCGAAATGAACAATGAAATGTTCAGAGAAATAAGGTTACACTTTACACAGCTTTTTTTTTTTTTTTTTTACTACAAATGCAGTTTAATAATAACACACTAATGTGTAATAATATTTCACTTCTATTTCTCTGTAGTGTAATTTTTTATATTCATCATATTCAGTTCATCATCATCAGGTTGTCAACATTAAAGACAACTAAATCTTGCTTTGTCCTTTGTCAACTCATAGGCATAGGAATGCTTTTGAAAGGCTACTGCACATGATGGCAAATTGAGCAGCACTGGTTTCTCATGTATTATCAAAACTTAATCTGGTAAAACAGAGGCATCAGACACTACTTTAACATTGTTTATCCCTTTTACATTCAGAGAGACATACTTTAAATCACTCATTGCAGGATCTGGTTATTTAAATCATGTAGAGTGGTAGCAACAGTAAAAGTATCAGCCTCATAAATTAACTTATAAGAAAGACTCCAAACGTCCCTCCGCCCGCTCATATGTAGTGTTGATGCATGTGTGTTCTAAGGTGCATTTTCTCTTCATTTTGAGAAGAGAGGGAAGCCACGTTTCAAAATATGTAATAGCATTCGTCTTTTCCACCCCTTCCTTGACACTAAATATGCGGAGATTATATCTTCTACTCTGAGCTTCTTGATCATCCAGCCGGTTTGAGAGCATGCAAATCTTACTTTCTACACGAGTAAGCCTAACTTCCATGTCGGCTATTATATCCTCCGCATTCGAGGCAGGTCTCTGCTTCATCAAGGCATCTCGTGTTGCCATCAAGAGTTGCCTGAATAGCATCAAGTTTGCTGTTGATAACATCCATCTTCCCTTCTATAATCGTACCAACCACATCTGTTATTTTTGCAGTTAAGATGTCATAATCGAAGGGGTAGCTTGGGTTAGCTTCAGCCATGCTTCCATCATTAGCTTCAAGGTTAGCCTTCAGACTGACCTGGCTTCGAAATTGCAAACTGAGCTTTGGAGGTCTCTTATCGGCATTCTCTTTTTATCCTTTTTAGCTGGCATGATGTCCATAGGTCAGTGATAGTGATGCGTGAATCTCGCGAATACTCGAGAATCACTTTACTGACTCATGAATCATGATTCACAAGCCCAACTGACTCGCTGACTCATCCCTGTTGGTTTTAGCAAACTAATTTCATTAGTAGAAATATATCTAACTTATAATTAAAATTGTGGAGAAAAACACGAAGTATCCAGTATCTTAACAAAAACATTTCTGCTCTGAACTGGAAGAAAAAACCCTGAGTAGAATCTCTCATCAACGGTGCGAGTTAGGCGCACCGGCACAAAAGTTAGGCGCACTCAAATATTTCAACCACATCGCTAAAACCGCAGTTTTACATGTGCACT
>NW_024583055.1:18942-39138 GCF_018398535.1 Haplochromis burtoni | reverse complement strand
ACCTGTTTGCTGTTGCATGCTGCTGAAAGGCAGTGGGGAGAGGGGACACTTGGGCAGTGCATTTATTGCAGCATATAATGTGTTTTCTGGATACACTGTGCTGTAATCAACGGTAAACTGGTGGGTAATAAGCGAATGAATAATGCACAAAACAGAGATTTGAGATGGGAAACTGTTCTTGAAGTACAGAGAGAGAGAGCTAGCTGTGCATGAAGTGTGATTTTTATCGTGGTGGAAGCAAAACAGCAAAAGTCAGAGGGAATTCATGACAACATTTATCAAATGTGAAGCGTAGTTTGCTGCTTCTTTTGCTGCTGGCTCTGTGAATTTTGGTTGGAGAGACAAAACCTGCAGCTCAGAATCAGCGCAAAAAGACGTGAACACAGAGCTCTGACAGCGTATCCGTCTACGGAGAAAGCCGAGAAAGACAAAGCTGATTCTGTTGCGTCAGTCCGCTCTGTGTTTACGACTTTGTGTGGAATCCGTGTACCTGCTTTCATTTGCTGTTTGATGGTTGTTGAAATAGTTTTGTGAGCTTTAATCTGAGAATCTGGCGTTTCTGGCAAAATACGTTTATGTTTAAAATTCGATTCAGGATTTAATGAATCGACATTGCCTTATTCTAGTGATGTGTCGGTTGCGAACGAAACGGCTCTTAGAGCCGGATCTTTGAAGTGAACGACACGAGCCTTTTTTTTCTTTCTCTCACCCTCAGGAGGGAAAGAGAGAGAAAGAGAGCCAGGGACAACAACGTCACACTAGAAAGGTAATAATCCACACTATTTTCAGTTGCAGATGATTCAGAAGGATTCAGAAGGTTTATTCCTGAAGGATTCAGAAGGTTTATTCCTGCAGGCCCATATGACAGAGAATGTGCATCTTCTTTTTGTTTTCATATTTTAATTTATATTTAATTGTGTTGTGGTTTGCAGTGTTTTGTGTTGTTTCACTTTAAATTTCACGGCCAATCAGAGAAGTCCCGCCCCTGACTATCTATGATTGGTTTAGTCCAGGATAGGGGCATAATGTGTGTCTGTTGTTCTTCCAGGTGACTATTAGATATCCCACATTGCAATGCAGTAGTGAAACACATAACACTTCTGGACAGTGAGTGAGGCAGTTGAGATCTAAGATCAATAAATCTTAAATCTAAGTGGATAATATTTCTCTTTGCTGGAAGTGTTATTTATTGCTGCATATTACCCTTTACTAAACAAATAGTTTGGTCTTTTAGGTTGTACTCATCCAGCAGATCACACATGTATCATTCAGCTGATACTGATTATTAATGAAATATAACAAAACAAAAAACTGACTCATGTTTACAGGTGAGGATTTATTTCAAATTCAGGTTTATTTACATCTGTCTGAATCATATAGATGGAACTGAAGGCAAAACTGAGTTTAAAAAAACTTAAAAAGACAGATGGATTGTTTCGGACTGATTATGAAGTCACTTTGGGATAGCTTTCTGATTGGTTAATATTACTTGTCATTTTTATGTTACTGGCATTTTAAACTGAATCTGTTTAACAGTGTGAAAATAAAGTGAACTTAAGGCTCCATGTAAACACAGCCAGGGTCACATGAATGAAGATCAGAGAGCAGAGCAGCATCCTTAAACAACATTGTCTACACAAGCACTGTGGTTGATGATGTCTGTGGTTGACATCATCAACCACAGACGATCAGATGCATTTGTTTGCTTTGAGGATGAAGAAGGTTCCACCTGCAGCACAGAGCACGCCGATAATCACACCGAGTCCACAGAACACTGCAGGTCCAAGGCTGGGCTTATGTTTCTCAGGCGTCTCAGGTGTGTCCACATCTGGAGGCAGAAACAGACATATGACACAGACACAATCGTTCAGACTGTGATCTGATTAATTACAGCTCAATAATGTGAACTGCATGAGCTGAAAACTGTCAGCTCATTAACTAAAGTTAGCTGTTCAGGTTAATACTCAGCCAAGGCTTTGTGAAATCTGCAGACAGAAACATGAAGACATGAAACTTCATAATTGTGCACTATTGTCTCTGTATTTCAGTCTGTCTCCTCTGTTTAAATAAAAGTGTTTCTCACTATAGATCTTGATCAGTGGTTTGGTCAGACCCAGATGTTCCACTGTACAGCTGTAGACGTCTCCCTGCTGTGGGATGAACTGCAGTCTGGCGATCTGGGTGAAGGTTCCATTTTTGTTGGGATAGGGATTGTTGATGCTGGATCCTCCAGTCGTAATCTGTCCATTCTTGGTCCAGGAGACTTTGACAGGAGCAGGATAGAAACCAGTCACATGACAGACCAAAGTGTTTTTAGCTCTGAGCTCCACCTCGTTTCTGGTGTAGATCATCACACCTGAAGGAGCATCTGTACACAAACACAAGTCAGTTCAATGATGGTCAAGGAATCCGCAGAGTAGAATATCTATTGTCTTAATCTTAGATAAGTTACTCCCTCAATGAGCCTGTCAGGTCTATCAGCATGGAAACACAACAGAGTTTTCAATAAAGAAACTTCAATGAGAATATACATGTGATAAAATACCAAACAGTCATATGGCAGTGAAATGGTCAGTGGGACCCATATAGAACCTCCTGCTCTAAAACCTGAAATGAAAATCTTGAGCTTTTGGAACTTGAAAGTGTTGAAGAAAAGCTTCAAAACAAATAAATGTAGAGGTTTGTGAGTTAGTAATGGTTTGTACTGGGAAAGTATGGAACATACAGTAAGATGGACACCCCTATGTCAGCCAAATATATAATTTGTGTAATATACTTGGATATTTATACTTGAGCTATTTTTATATTTTGTAACTTTGTAATATGTTGTAATATTTAACTTAGTTTAGTCTGCTACTGTTCTCACTGTCTTGGAGAAAGTGCGACCACATAATTTCTTCTGGGAATAATAAAGTATTCTGATTCTGATTCATGAAACCCACCACATACCACATCATTTATAACCTAACCTCATTAATCACGTGACACTGATGACAACATTTACATCAAAGTAAATTTAATTCCCTATTTTAGTTGATTAATGTAGATTGAATGTTGTTATCAGTTTGTGTGTGCCTGTATGTGTTTACCACGTCGTGGAGGGAAGTCCTTCATAGCCGTCTCACTAAGCTGCAGGAACTGTCTGCAGCCATATAAATTAGCCACGGCGATTTGATAAGCTCCATCTCCGAAGCTGATGGGTTGAACAAAAGGTGGCTGAGGATAAACATCCATCTGTTTCTCAAAGTCTGCGTACCAAAGTTCTTCACGATTCAGTCCAAACATGACCCCTCCATGAATGTATGAACAGCCAACGACATGGATGTCTGTATGTAGAGCTGAAACACATTAATGGAATTAAATGCTGATATTCTGATCAATAAGCGGCTGACTGTCTGTCAGTTTAAAGAGAGAAACTCACCATCAGCAGAGCCCCAGAGCACATAGGAGAGGAAGAGGAGCAGGTCCTTCATCTTCATCAGCAGCTCTCACTGATGCATAGAGTTAAACTGTGACTGTCTGAAGTCTCTGAGTGAACTGACAGAAAGTGCAGCAGCAGGTGAGCTCTAACACACACACAGCCAATCACAGAGCTCACAGCTCGTGATGTGATACAGCCTCTTAGGAATAAACATTTCTGTTCTTTGTTAGTCATTCTGTAATTTAAAACAAATAAATCAAAGTGACTTTATTTGTATCATGTAGACAATACTTTGCAAATTTTGAACTAAAACTTTTAAAATATATTTCTGTAAAATAAAAACTAAATTGTAATGTTTAAAGTCATTTAGAGTTTTCAGATTGAATCATCTCAAGCATCAGACACATCAGAAAAAAAATCAGATGTGTCTGATTTCCCATTTCTTAGATTATTTGTAAAAGGTGACTGATTCATGAGGTAACATGTATCCATGTGCAGCTAATATGCAGATAAGGACTTTACTTAGATAACAGATCAGTGTATAAAATTTGAGATGTAGTTTAAGATTAAAGAACTGAATTAAAAGTCTTTCACTCACTTCCCTCATAATAAATGTTGATGTGACTACTTTGTCCCTACCCCTTAGAACTTTATGGACTCCCATTTTCCTCTGAGATAAGACAGGTTTCTCCTTATAGTTATTAAAATGTATTTACTTTATTAAGTGTAAAAACAAACATGTGTTTAGATCACAGACTGTACATAAAAGATGGATGTAGTCACTGTGGTGTTACTGGTTCATTTCTGGAATTAACATAAACAGATGTCAGCAGAATTAGAGATTATCAAGAAGGGCATGACGAGATGATTCTGAACAGGTGTCGAAGGACAACGCCACCTGGGACTAGAGGAATAATTTCATAGAAAGATAGAGATAAGCAAATGAAGCCAAACGCCCAAGCCTTCACTGCATTTGCAAGGCAAGAGGCTTGGGATTTTGCTTTGCAAATTATCTTTTCACTTACTTCCATACATCAGGCCCTGATGAGTCACCACTGCTAACTGTGGAAGAAATTCTGGATCAATTGATAGGCTCAGACAGTAAAAAAAGATGGAACATGCATCGCTTTTTTGGAAAGGTTGCATGAGAAAGCCCCCTCTCTTTAATAACAAGTAGCATCTGAAAAATGATATGCTGTAATAGAGTTATGTGAAAAAAGTATTTGCCCCTTACTCATTTCTTAGTTTTTGCATATTGGTCACATTTAGATGTTTCATATCATTAAAAATATACACTTTAAAAAATAACCCTAGTAAGAAAAATGTGCAGTTATTAAATTATATATAATTTATTAAGAAAAAGCTTCAGTTTAAATGCCACACCCAGGCCTCATCACTGCCAGACCTACTGATTCAGAAATCAATTAATTGGAGATTATGCATCGGAATTTCAGGAGCAGGACCACGCCTCCAAACACGCTCCTTCCAGTTGTCATCTATATAAGTTCCCCCAGTTCTGCAAGCTGTTCATTCTCGTTTACGTGCCCCACCCTCCCTCCTTGTTTTCAATACTTTAACTTCTTCACTTTTATTTAGTGCATGGAGATCTGCATGGCCCAGGAGCCATCGCCAGTCCCCTTTAAGGCCTTTCCCAAACCACAACTCAATTCATGTCCAAGCATTCACCTTTACCTACTAAAATGCTATTAAACCTAACATGAGGACGTGGGCCCAGCTAGTGAAACAGAATGTGTTTGACAAAGTGAAACAGTATAAATATCTCAACACCTCAGCACATCATATCATAATCTAAAAAATCAACTGAGAAACAAGGTTAGTGACAGCTATCACTCTGAAAGGGTTTCTAAGGCTCAATGACAGCCATCATCCACTTAAGTAGAAAACCTGGAACAGTGCTGGAACTTCCCAAGAGTTGCTAGCCTACCAAAATTACTCCAAGAGTTCAGCTATGACTCAGCCAGGAGTTTACAGAAGAACCCAGGACAACATCTAAGTGCCTGCAGGCCTCACTGGGTTCAGTTAAGGTCAGAGAGAGAAAGTACTCTCTCTGACCTTAATTGAACTGAGTGTACTTTATTTTCCTATGACTGTATTAACTAGCATTAAAAGTGACAACTACTTTCTACAGTAGCAGGCAACATGGAGGCTGTTAAGCGGCTTCCATGAAAATACAACATGGCTATTCAACTATTTTTTCCAATACTGGTAGGATCATCACATTATACAGATACTCGGGTCTACAGTTAACACACTGCTCTTTTTTAGCTGTTTGACAACATGAATGATGCTAATGAAGCACCAGGAAGTTGACTGAAGTTCCCTTAATCAGTTGAACCCCAATGGATTTTCTGAGGTTCCTGCTTGAAAATTAGATTCCTGAAATGAAAAGAGTACTTCTCTGTAATAATCATTCTGTAATTCATTTCAGTTTTCTGTGGTTACACAGTTCCTTGAAACTAAACAATGTAAGCACGTTACAATGTTTTAGCACAATTTGATGTGGACGTCATTGCAGAGTGGAATCAGTTGGGTTAGGTTTTTATTTCAAAGGTGGTGAATGTGACCAATGTTTGAGAAATGTGGTAAGATGGAGGATTCTTTTTTTTTTTTTTTATCTGACTAAACAGTGACACGGTTCAAACAAGTTGTTAATTATTCTTTTCCCAATAGTTTTAACTTGGTCTGTTGTTATCATATCCTTGTGACCAGAGTTTTGTCTTTACTGATGTGTTTTCTTTATGTTTGAATGATTTCAAAAGTTCAAAATTTTTATCGTTTGCCTTGTACACTGATGGTAGTCTGATATAATTGTATAAAATTCATACAAAACACCTCAGATACCCCTGAAGCTGCTGAGCAAAAGGAAACACTAAAAATACATCACAGACAGGATTCACAAACTCTTCATTCAACTATCCAAATGAATCAAGGACAATTTGGTCACATTTCGCAGTATTTCACTAACACTACAGAATAAATATTAATTAAAAATTAATTAAAGCCTTGGTTTACTTGAAGTTTGAGATGATAGCATATTCACTGAATTTTGTTTTAGCACCACAATTACTTTTTACTTAATTTTTAAGAGTAAAACAGTCAAACTTTGATTAAACATTTATAGATGAGTTCAGCAATTCACAGTCTGTGAAAGACTCGGCACTAATCTGAACAATGCTAATGAAGCACCGGGAAGTTTACTGCAGTTCCCTTTATTTATTCTCTTTATTTATTTCCTTCATTTATTTCCTTGTTCTGTGGTCACACAGTTCCTTCAGTCTACACAATGTAAGCACGTTATATCCCACATCATTTTAATTCCGTCTAAAATCTAACTAGTGTACAACATTAGAAATCAGTCAACCTTACATTTATACTTTTCTCGTCATCAGTCACACAGGACACAAAACAATGCTTCTTGTTGTGAGCTGGGATAGGCTCCCTCCACTTTACAACCATGAACTGTAAAAGCAGAGAAGGGATATAAACATACTGGTCTTTCTGAAAGCAAGAAAGAAAAAAGAACAGCACATGATTGAAGCTGTTGAATGTTCACCATCTTATTGTTTTATTTTATGATGATTATTGAGAGCAGTCTGACTGAATTTCCTGGTTTTCAGTCCTCAGAGTGTGTTATGTAAACAGCAACAACATCTACATCTAAGTCAAATGATAAAACAAAACAAAACAATGTGATGCTGATTGTATAATGTGGTGAAAATAAGATGTAAAGCAATTTCTTCCTCGGCTGAATCATAATACTTTTTTAATCCCAGAGAAAGTAAAGTAATGAGAGAATTAGAATAGAATAGAATAGAATAGAATAGAATAATCCTTTAATTTAATTTAATTTAATTGAAATTTGGGTGTAACAGCAGCAAGACAAACACATATACAAACAAACGGTACACAAGACACAGAACAGAAACATACACAATTTTTACATATGTACATGAAGGACAATGGTTACTAAAAAGTGAGTACTGTACTGTTATTAAATTAAATAAAATTAAATACAGATAAGAGGCAAACCCTGGTTGTAGTGTGAATCGGTTGATAAAATAGTGCCAAGTTACAGCGCTGATGTAAACATCTATGTTTGTTGGGAGCAGTTTTGATTGTACAGTCTGACAGCTGCAGGGAGGAAGGACCTGCGGAAACTCTCCTTCATGCATCTAGGATGCAGCAGTCTGTCACTGAAGGAGCTCTGCAGTTCAGCAACATTTACATGCATGTTGTGGGAGACTCTGTCCATCAGAGATGTTATTTTGGCCAGAGTCCTTCTGTCTCCCACCACCTGCACTGGGTCCAGGGTGCATCCCAGAACAGAGCTGGCCTTCCTGATGAGTTTATCCAACCTCTTCCTCTCAGCTGCCGATAAACTGCTGCTCCAACATACAACACTGTAAAAAATGACAGATGCCACCACAGAGTCATAGAAGGTCTTTAAAATCGCTCCCTGTACTCCAAATGACCTCAGCCGCCTCAGCAGGTCGAGTCTGCTCTGACCCTTCCTGTAAAGAGCATCAGTGTTGTGGCTCCAGTCCAGTTTATTATTCAGGTGAACACCCAGGTACCTATACAAGTCCACTATCGCAATGTCCACTCCCTGGATGTTCACCGGTGTCAGTGTGGTAGGTTTGCATCTCCGGAAATCCACCACCAACTCCTTGGTTTTCCCAGCGTTGATCAGCAGGTGGTTCTGCTGGCACCAGTCCACAAAGTCCAGAGTCCACTGTCTGTACTCTGTGATGAGGCCGACTATGGCAGAGTCGTCAGATAACTTCTGTAGGTGGCGGCATGGGGAGATAAAGTAAAAACAAAATAATCCAGTATATTACAAAATATTACAAATTCAAGCACTTGACATTTTTGTTACATTGTACAACTTCGTCATGAATTCTCTCTTACTTTAGCTGTCTTACTTCCACAACAATAAAATCGCTCTTTGCACACAACTCTAGCTCTCAGTATACTTTAAGACCAGTTTCCTGTCAAGAATTCATGGTGCCTTATTTGCTCTGTTATCTACCGTTGTGTACAGTGTTGTCGACCGCTGTTTTTATCTCAAAAAAATGTCCTCCGATAAGAAAGCCTAATCTCGGTTATTCAATACCGAAGAAATTTCAACTTTTACGAATTGAAATTGCAAAACTCTTAGCTATGTTTTTGATAAAACCTCTGTTTCTTTGCTCTGCTTCACTTTAGCAGCATCAGTTTTTTGCAGGTAATTTTCATATGTTGATTCATGGTTTTCTCCCATTTTTGATCTACCTGGAGCATATTTTCAAGGTGGTAATATGCTATAAAACACCAGGCCAGGAAAATCTTCATATTTTTCTGTTTTATCGCCAGTTACTTTGACACAAAGACATCTGCTGTGATAGCTGCACCTCTGAAGAAGTCTCACAAATGTCAGCTTTGTTTTTATGCCTAGGTAGATAACACTGAGGTTGTAATTGCAGAGAAACAGTCAATCTCAAAAGCCCCGGGGCTCTACATGTCCAATATTGTGCTGCTTTAGGATCTGTTATTAATATGAAAATAAATATATTTTCATTTAGAGTTCTTTTCTGAAAGTACACATCAAAGAATTTACGATAATTATGTCCGACTGAGCCAAAATCAAATTGAATCAAATCAAATCAAGTCGGGACCTTTTGAATCAGAATTGAATCAGTTGGAGAAATTAGTGACAATACCCAGTTCTAATTATAACTACTCACTCTGCAGAGCTAAATTGACAGCTTCTGTGTAATATTATGTGACAGTGCTGTGGTTTTGTGTTGGATTGGGACAGTAGAGAGACAAGTTGGACACAGGCGTTCAATTTGTGTCTCAGTCTTCAGTTCAGTTCAATTCAATACTTTCTTGTCCCACAAGGGGAAATTCTTTTAGCAGCAAGGGCAACAACACAAGTAAACAAAACAATAATAAAAACCCATAAGATGGTTATTTGCCATTAAGCAGAGGAGATGTGGTGGGGATAAAGAAAACCTGGAGTCTTTCTATAAATATATAAGAAATAATGATATGAACTATGACTACACTGCTGCACAGTTTTAGCTGAACAGTAGAAACATTAAAGCTCCTCCATGTGTAACAGCTACAGTGCAACATAAAAACTGGTCAGAAGTCCTTCAGGATGAATCATGATGTCAAGCTGAACACAGTTGGAGAAATCTTCTGTCTGATGCTTCACTGGTGGCCCTCGACTGTAAGTCAAACCAAACTGTGACTCAGAGCAGAACAGACTTTTGGTGTTCCTCAAAGGTACTCTGAAACGACGGCCAGAGGGCAACAAATCAAACTCACTGTGAAGTGGATGGTTAAAACAATTAACAATAGAATGAGCCTTCCACAGCACATGTTTGTTATAAATGACCAAAAGTCCATCTTACGAATGCCCTGAGATTTTACTGGCAGTTTTTACCAAAAGTCCTAACCAATTCTTGCTCTTCAGAGTTATGTTACAAAACCAAACAGCAATACAGGAAGAAATAACAGATTCAATAAAACAAGGACAACGTTTCAGATGAGACTTATTTGTACAGCCTTGCAAAGTTATGCTGACTAACTCTCTCCACCATTAAAAATAAATAACTAATAAAGATGAATTAGACTGAAAAGTCTGATTTTTTGCCACATTTTCTTTATGAGCTCTCCAGACACACACAATGATGTCTGTTTTCAGAGAAAATTTAGTTCCTCCTTTTACTTCTAACTCCTAATCTGACTGAATATGCTTTTTCGGCATTGTTCTCCACCTTTAAAGAACCACAGATGTGTCATGTGAACTTTAAATGTTTAAGGAGGTGATGCTGGATGAGACACAGTGAGAGAGAGAGGAGCAGACAAACTAGTTTAAGATAGAAGTTGTGTGTGTCATGGCTACTATTTATAAACGTCTCTGTAATGTCAGTGTTTTCTGTGTTATCCAGCTGTCAGGGTGCTATGTTTTTATTTGTTTTAAGTTTAACCAAGCATAACCTATAAGTTAATGAGTGGGTACATGAGTTTCTTTATTTTCTCATTAAGTGCTGCATTTTGTATCAATAAAGAGTAGATTGCATAAAAATATTATTCGTGAAAGCCCTCAGTTTGATTTAATTGAGCGTCAGTGGTTGTAGCATGCTAACCTGTCATGTCTGCTAATGTCAGTGACTTTAAACCAACTTCTGACTAATAAGAGGGAAACATTTAGTTTGATTTTGTTTTATTTTAGGATAAACTTAATTCGTGTCCTTAATTAATGTCCCTTAAACACTTTAAATTTTGTATATGTAGTGATGCAGTTGTTGTTGTTGTGCTGATCCTCCTTTATAAAACATGTAACACTGTGGATTTTTTTTATCTTCATGCAGGAACATCAGGACATTTATTTATTTTAGAGAACTCAGAATCTGTCTCCACAAATGATTTGTGCCCTGCAGGCAGCATCTTGAAATCTGAGTAGGACCATCATGTCTCATCATGTGTTCCAGGTCTCAGAGTTGTGTCATCATGTAGTTCAAAGATTTAAAACAAGAATAAAAGTGAAGCATCAGGAACAAACACTAGTTTCAACCGTCCAATCAGAGAAGCAGAAAACTGAAGCTTGCGTTTAGCTCAACATCACGATTTATCCTGCAGGACTTCTCTCTGATATTTTTTGTGTTCCTTCTGAGCACCTTGTGCCATCTACTGACATGTTTGAGTAATTCACTGGTGGGTGTAATAATAAGGGGAGTGCAATGAAGCTGGTGCTGTAATACGTTTTTAAATAATTAATTCAATACTGAACTTGTTACAGTGTTTTTGCATTGTTTGGTAATGTGACCGGATTCACATAATAATTACCAGTTATAATATAAGCCTTATGTCAAGCGCAGTGGAGTGGAGTGTGAGGACCAAAGTGCAGGATGTTGAAGGCAGACTGATATGAACAGAAGAGCTGATAATTGCAGGCTGATGGCAGGTTTGTACAGATCCAAAACATAAAGGTACAAAGGAAACTGAAAACTAAACTCCCGAAACCTACAGCTTCCATGTGATGTTTTACTGGATGTGGTTTCAGGACATTTTTTTCCAAGATCAACATTGACCTTGAACAATAAACACAAAACAAATCAATACTAAATCTACAGCAATGCAGACAAATGCAGCAATATAATAATCATATTACAATACGGGCAAATACAAACATTTATTTAACACAAGATGATGCATTAACATTAGGCTTGTGCTTAAGTTCAATAAGAAAGATGTGTAATCACTCAATTTAAGGAAACATCACATTACTTAGAATTTTCAAAAAAATGTTAATTGTGTGTCTTCTAACAACAGCCAGTAGTTTTGAATATATCAGAAGTAATCACAGATCGTACATTAGACAAAAATATATGAGTTAAAACCAAATGTGTACAACAACCAATTAAAGTTCCATTTTGGGAACAATAATTACAAAGAAAGTAAAAACCTTACTGGTAACAACAGACAGGGTTCTTCGTCATCGTAATAGTGAATCAGTTTTACTTGCTAACATTTCATATACAACTACTTAAGTTACAAAAGTACAGTAAAATACAGAAACACAGTGAAGCAAATAATATGGGAGGTGATCATAACATTGCGAAATGTGCTCAAAAATGTCAAAATGAAATGATGGTCCTTTTGGGCTCTTTATGTCTGGAATTTGGATCTCATGAGTTCTCATACCCAGCAGAAAACTGAAAATAAACAACATAAAACATGAGCAGGGCTGGACTGGGACAAAAACATTGGCCCGCTATTTTGAGTAGAGACCGGCCCAACAGGTATTATAGGCAGGGGTGCACATAAGTGGTCCGCAGGTGCGCATGCACTTTCAAAATAAAAGACGCACAGAGATGTGGTGCAGAATATGTCGTGAAAATCACACTCTAGCTTACTGTTTTTGTGTTTGAAGCCAGCTCACCTCCTGCAACCACTTTTTCGAGAATACGCGCTTTGTTTACAGTTCGGACTCCTTCTGACATTTCTTTGGAGGTGGAGGAACACCAAAGTAATTGCTTAAAGGAGCTTGCTTCTTCGACATCTTTAAGAGTTCTAAACAAATGTCTGTCCTCCTCCAGAAAATCTTATGTACGCAAACGTGCGTTGCAACTTCTTATCTGGTGCGCGTCTTTTATTTTGAAAGCGCACCTGCGGGCCAGTTATGTGCACCCCTGATTATAGGAAAGTCTTAAAGCCTTTGAATGAAAAACAAACACTGTCTTGTTAGTGTATATGTATGATTTCTATAGATTATACATCAGAAGACCACTTTGATTGTAAGATTGAGATAATTCTTTATTAAAAGCTAGACATTTTAAATGAAAATAAGAAATAAAAGTCTTTGTGCCCCCTTTACCCTGTTAATGCCCTACCTGGCCCTCTGGCAGAATTTTGCTAGACCTGTCCCTGCACCGTTAGCAGCTGTCAGCAGCTTTCATTGTTTATACCATTATAAAACGTAAAAAAAAACCCAAAAAAACATCGGCCCATAAAAACAAAAATCACCATCGGGCATACCAGGCATTTGAATGGGAAAAAAGGAGATACTGAGGGAAACACAGGGAGAGACACGCAGCCATGAGGGAGGACACATCACTGAACTGAGGGAGACGCTGACCTAAATACACAGACGGATAACAGGGAGGTGAGGACACAAGGAACACAGCTGACATCACTAACCATAATGAGACAGGGAAGCTAGACCAAACATAGAAACACGGGACCTTCACAATAAAACGGGAAACATGATACGGAAGTGGAGAGGTAGACGAGAGGAAATGAGGGAACATGAGGGAGAGAGCAGACATGATGGGCTGGGGGAAAACAAGGCACAACAACTCACACCACTGTATACACGCTGACACCAGGGGAAGACACAGAGAGCAACAACACAGGGGGAAATCTAACAAACAATACTGAACAGAATAACCTAGGAGACGTAGAATAATCCTTAACAAATGAACTTAACATAATACAAAAACACAAGAAAACTGAGAACCCTGAGTCAAAATGACCCAGGACCATGACAATGAGATGTACAGAGTTTAAACAACCTCATGCAACATCACGCTTTTAACAAATGGGAATAAAAAAATAAGAAACACAATTTTTTTTCCAGAGAAACAAAGATTATAAATATCATAAGAAGTTCAACAGGTTTCCTTCAGAACAGCATACATGTGCTGCAGTGTCAGGAAACAGGACTAACGGTGCGTTCACACTTTTAAATATGACACCCTGAAATGGTGATGTTGTGGAATAACTTCAGAAAGGTCAGTAAAATATATTGTATGCTGTCATATCTACATAATTATATAAACATGTTTCTGTCTGCTATAAAAGTTGTTTGCTTTGTCTTCACTTCCCTCTGCTGGTGAAGAAACTCTGATAACAGGTAACATCACTTATTTGCACTAAATTTAACAGAGAAAGTACCACTGACACCATGAATCAACAACACTCACTGAAACCTGCAACAACAGACAGAAAACAAGTGACACAAACTCACCTCCATGTTTGTGTCATTTTCTCTGGTGTTCAGTCCAAAGTTCCTCCTTGTCTTACTAATGTAGCAGAGCATGAGGAAAACAGCCATCAGCAAAACACCATCCAAGGACGCACGCACAACCAGAAGCCAGGAGGAGTCAGGACAATGTGTAGAGACTCCTGCAGTGACACTTTCACTCTGTGTTGCTGTTGTTGTTTGTAGTGTGGAAGCAGGTGTGTACAATAAATACACACATAAAAATCATAATCAATAGTGATAAAGACAAATAATAAAGTAATAAAGTAAAATAATAATCATGTTATCACACGGGCAAATACAAAAATTGATCAAACACAAAATGCACCTGCATGCGTAGAAACACTCAGCTTTAGCAGAAATGGTAGATGATGTCCCCTCAGTTTTAGCTCCGCCATGATATTTTCCGACAATGCATTTAAAGCACACACTTAGATTTGAAATGATTTTAAAATATTTTTTGTATGTAATATGTGCACTGATTAAAAGAGAATATGATTGTGAAACTTACTGTACATGCTTATACGAGCATCATAAGAAGTAGTTTTTGCATTTGTGAATGAACAGTGGATTAGATTGGCCAGCACAACAACAAAAAATAATACTCAGAGACTGGTCATCCAGACTTAAAAAAAAGAAAGCTGGACAAATTAAAGGAAAATACTTTTTAAAATGTCAAACCCTCTATTTCAGTTTAGAAAGTTCTTAAAAGGTGCAATGATCTCTCAACCAGTGAATCAGCTGATCTCTGGCAGTAACAACAATCTCACCTCAAATCAGAAGGTGGGAAGTTTCATGTTTTTATTTATTTGTGTTCTAATTTTGTTTATTTTATTTTCTGAGTTGTGATCATCTACTATTCGTAGTAGTAGCATTTCAAGAAAAATAAAATATGAAAAATGTTTTACCATCTTGAAAAGAAACTAACCATCAATCACATGAACATCATTGTTTTTATACAAATCTGGAGACAGAGGGTTTCCATAACCACACCTGTACCGTCCTGTGTCTAACTTGGTCAGCTGTGTGATTGTCATATACAGTCCAACTGTAGATCCTGGTCTGTATTCAATGCTGTATCTGCCACTCTCAGATGTGTTATTAGTTGTGTCAAGTTGTGTTCATTCTTACTCTCATTCTTACAAAAGAACTTCCTGTGTCCATACATAGTATTGGAACACACCAACGTGATGTTTTCTCCCTCAGTTTGTGTTCGATAAAAAACAGCATTTCTATCCAATTCTGTGAAATATAAGAACATTAATTAAATGTGAATCCATAAATCATTACATATTGTTGTATGCTTTACACTGAGGTGCTACAATTTCAATTCAACTTATCAAAAGTACAGTTGAAATGAGATGAGATAGCCTTTATTTGTCAGTTGCAGGTCTTTTGCCCACAACCGAGATGACAGACCTTGCCGACCGTACATACAATACAAACATCACATTGGGGAGACAGGTCAGGCAAGGTAGCGAGGAAAAATAACATTGAAATGTCCAACACAAAAGGATAATACAGGAATGCACAGGTAACAACACACCATAACACAATAAACACAGACAAGTAACATGGGAAAGAGTTCCAGTGTTCCGAGTCCAGACTTCTCGTTAAAGGGTGTCAATAGCATTCAGAGACCAGTTGATCAAATCCATAATTCTCTTTTAGGTTTTAGACCCAGACTGTGAGAGAGTGTTCCAGGGAAAGTAATACAAAAAAGACACGAGACTAGACAAGGACATAAGAACTAGCAGGGAAGATAAGGGAGAGGAGAAAAACTGCGTCCGCCTCCTCCGAGAGCCAAAGAAAGACATTTTTTCCATGCTGTATAAAATGTACACCTACATGGTATAGCATGTTAATTTTTACTTATTAATTAATTAAACAGCTTGATCTAAACATGGTCTATAATGCTAAATTAGGGCTAGTGAGGGCTCTTCATATTTTTTTATTTCAGGGAATTTTCGTACAAACTCACCATTTGAAACTCTGACCTCAAAGTCATAGTATGTATCTGGAACAGAATATCTTCCTAAAGAACACCTGTGCAGTCCTGAGTCAGACTTGATCGTGAAGGTCACAGACATGAATCCTGTTCCTGGAAATCCGTCTTTATATTTAATGCTGTATCTCCCACTCTGAGCTGTATTTCCATCTGTTTTAATGAGGATATCTTCTGCTCGCTCACATTTTTCCTTACAGAAGAACTTTGTGCTTAAAGAAAAAGTTGAAGGGCATCTAAGTGAAGCATTTGCTCCTTCGGCTGCAGACCGGATATTCTGTTTTGCCTTGACAAGCCCAGCTGGATGCGTCAGATGAAAAGATTAAATAAATAAAATTATTAAAAGATAGATAATTAAAACATTATTTAGTGTATGAATTTTAGTGTATAAAGTTTATTTTATGAAGTTGAATATTTTTTAATTAAAGAGCAACATTAAGTCCTCACCTGACAAGATGCAGAAAAAGAGAAAATGGAGGATTTTCATTCTGACTTTGATCCTGATGCAGAAAAATTGTTAAACTTCAGAAGAACAGCGTCTGACACTTAACTCGGTCTGTATTTGTCAGATCATCAGAAAACTGAAGTTACTCAATAAGTTGTTTCCTTCCTTTTTTTAGTTGCATTCATGACACACTAATGAGGATGATGATGTGACAATGAAACGTATGCGTGTACAAAACATTGCATATGAATCTGCCTGTTTGTAGATCAGTACTGTGAAGTTTCTCTGATGCCGTAAATGTCAATGACAACAGTTTCAGACTTTGAAATACTAATTCAACTTATTTAAACAAGTAAAACTAAAAAGTAAAGGGTCTGAGTTGTATTTAAAGTAAAAATAAATGTAGCTCTTTGGAGGATATTTCTATATTTACAGGTAATCGGCTAAGTAAACGCTGGCGCATTTGGCTGTCGCTGCTCACCAATTTATTCTCATTTTATTTTGGTTTTAAAGTTAATGACGACAACTTGAATCAAGTTTTTAAAGCGTAATCCTGTTTTGATTTGTTTTTGCAACATTTGCAGGTTTTTACTGCTTGTGCTTCAGCTGTGTGTTTGATCTTTTACCCTCATCGGGCCTTTTCCAGCCATCTACATTTAGTGTCCGGCCCTGATTAAGATGTGGATCCACAGGCAATGCTTCCTCTAAGCTGCGCACGTGCGCAATTGCGCACAGCTGGCACGGTTTCTGCACACAGAAAATCTGCTTTGCGTACAAAAAAAATCCAACCTGAATTGAAATTAAAATAAAAAATTTAACAATTCTGTTTTGCAGTGTTAGTCAGTAAGTGACTGGGTGCTCCCGTATGGGATTAGAATGATGCCAACTTATCCCATAGTCCAGCCAATAATGCAATTCACATTCGTATACACCGAATTAAGGTCGACAGCCTATGACAGCGTCCTTGTGTGCCGACACGGTGTTTTAGCTAGCAAAGCGGCGTGGCTGATGTGGAATGAAGCCACGCTAATGACAACGTGTACAACCATTGGAGATGTGAGCAGGACAGACGGAACAATTGAGGGAAAAAGGTGTCGACTTTATACCACAATTTAAAAACGATACCAGTTTTTAAATTGCGTTGATAGGCCACGTAAAACCAGAGTTATGATAAAAAAAATTTGCAATGTTTGTTTTTTTCCCATCGTTGTTTATATTTACTGCGGGAAGAAACTGTAAAAATGGCATTTTACAAGGAAAACGGTCGAAAGCACTCTGCGCCTGTGAGGAGGAGCCCCCCTCCCAACCCCACCAGCCTTTCCTATTGGTGGAAAAATGTACCATGTGGACCAATCAAAAAAACAATATGGCAACATGGCATTTAGTTGTTGAGGAAGGGGGAAGTTTTAGGAGTGACGGCGGTGTTTTGAGATGTGACAGATTTTTCCACGTTTAGTGCAAATCTTGTGTAGTTAGCGTGTAGTGTAGTCAATAGTTTTGTTGTGCGTGTCAGAACAATGAGGCTACTGCTGAATGTTACAGGTGTTACAGCAGTGCAGTGTTGCCAACTTAGCAACTTTGTCGCTATATTTAGCGAGTTTTCAGACTTTTTTCTAAAAAAAAGTCGCTAAAAAAGACGTGAAAGTGCGTATCGCTTTTACTCTCAACAAGCAGCAGGTGCTGTAACGCAATCAATTCTTCTTTTACTCTTTTACTCTTGTGCTGTTTTGTGGATCACAAGGTTTCAAACTACTTATAAACACACACACAAAGTAACATCACCAGAGTGCCTATTTTGGGTCACTTTTGCCGGTCCAAGCCCAGGTAAAGGAGCAGGGTTGGAATTGTGACATTAAAAAAAACAATAATTGCTAAAAGAAATTTAATTTGTAGTTCTAAATAAACTCTAAATGCATTTAGGATGTTTTTAACTCACTTTATGTCTCTTCCACGATGTTATTTCTCTCTCCAACAACATAGGTTACAATTACATTAGCATGACCAATTATGCAAATTAGGTGATGACGTCATTTAGCGACTTCTAGCGACTTTTAGGACAACCAATAGCGATTTTCCTTACTGAGGAGTTGGCAACACTGCAGCAGTGATACATCTCCTGTTGTCAGGCCTGCAGGTATCAGGCTGTTGTTCTCCTTTATCTCATAGTGGACATAAATTATTTTTTGGAGTGGCACAAATAATTTGTGTGGCATCAAATTTGATGCAGAACAGCTGATTGTTCTGTAAATAGTTTGAAATGTTTATTTAAAAAAACGCCTTGGCTGCATTTTTAGATAAACAGCTGCAAAAAACTTTGTTGTTTGCATAACTCAGTTACTTTTTTGAAGAAGTAACTATATAATTAATAGCCCAACATTATTTACTGTATTTTACACACAGAGTTGCAGGACTCTCTCCCAGACCACAGACTCATAATACAAGTCAGAGCTTTATAAAAAAAAAAAAAAAGGAAAGAAAGTTGTGTTTTGAAAATTGGAGTTCAAGTTATTTTTACTTTAATGTTCATCGTAAGTGGGCTAAAGCAGTTAATAAAAAGTAGTCTGACATAAATGTAAATGCTGTAATTTGATTATTTTAATAAACCATGTAACTTGGATGGATTCTATGCTGGCGTGACCACAGTGCACACGTCTGCTGTTGCTCACAGTGGTCCAAGTGTCTGCTCAGGGAGTTTGTGTGTTCGCTCAGACACATGAAAAATTAGAGGAAACATTGTCCATAGGGTGTCTGTGTGGTCCGTGCTCACCTGGGTTGTTTTTCTCCATCGCCCATCTACTGGCGACAGCTCTGCTTCAGTACTCTGCTACGGAAATTTTGCGACTCCGCTTTTGCCTGGCTGTCTCTCCACCTGTGGCTCTTTGCCTCTATCCAGACACCGCTTTCAAGCCCCGCTGCAGGTACATCCACCGAGGGGTCTGGCGAAACTTCAATAGCAATGACACCAACTCAGTAGTGTCCATCTGGTCCAGAACTCGTCGTCCTCCCTGCATGACTGTGGCTGTTGACCACAATGTGCTGGCCCACCTAGTTAGGTCAGCTAAGCCTACTGTCAGACATAGTAACTCCAGCGTCAACTTCGGTCTATTAAACATCCGCTCTCTTACTGGTAAGGGGCATCTCGTCCAGGATCTCCTGGACTTTCTTTGCTTGATTGAAACCTGGCAACAGCCTAATGAATTCCCTCAATGACTCTACTCCATCTTAGTTTGTTTACATCTGTCAACCTCACAATTCGGGGAGAGGCGGCGGCCTCGCCATAATTCGCTGAAAGCACTGGAAAGTTCTCCCTGTCTCTGTTCCACCCTCCCTCTCATTTGAATACTTTGCAGTACAGCTTGTCACTCATTTCTGTGTACTTTCCCCAAATTTGATAATTGTTGGGGCGATTGTGGCTCAAGAGTTGGCAGTTCGTCTTGTAATCAGAAGGTTGCCGGTTCGAGCCCCAGCTTGGACAGTCTCGGTCGTTGTGTCCTTGGGCAAGACACTTCACCCACCGCCTACTGGTGTTGGCCAAAGGGACCGATGGAGTGATTTGGCAGCCTCGCTTCTGTCAGTCTGCCCCAGGGCAGCTGTGGCTACAACTGTAGCTTTCCTCCACCAGTGTGTGAATGTGAGAGTGAATGAATAATGGAATTGTACAGCGCTTTGAGGTTCTCGAAAAGCGCTATATAAATGCAAATGCAATCCATTCGTACTGGAAGAGCATATGGGAGAAGGACGCAACCCATAACGGCAATGCTCAGTGGCTA
>NW_024583055.1:2752-4756 GCF_018398535.1 Haplochromis burtoni | reverse complement strand
TTCAGAAGATAAAGGTCAGTTTTGCGATTTATGAAGTTTGCCCTTTAATCTGGATTTTGGCTCAGCTTCCAGCTACACTGTGACATAACTATGGCAATGATGAGATACAGATCTCCAGTGAAGGTGTCACCATGATGAGCAAAGCAAGGCTTCATGAAAGATTTGAAGTGTTTGTGATTCAAAACAATCTGAAACCATCTCCACAGTGGCACCTGCTGGACAATTTGGCTATTGTCATCTCTTGATCATATTCTCTGAAATGGTGACACAGACAAGTTCTGCACATCCGCATCCGCAGAGAGAGAGCTTAAGCTACACGCTCTCCTACAAACAACGGCTCTTTTCAGAGCCACCTCACTCACTTGCACCAAGAGCTCGCTCCTTTACTGTTTTTATTAGTATTGTTTTTATAATATAAGTCTTATGCTCACACTTGAATCTTCATGCTGTTTCTATACCAGAAGTTACAGTTGGGATCAACGTGGAATTCACTGACTTTATTTTCAGAATTGCCTCATTCACTATGGTCAATGTCATTGGCTGGGCCTTTCAGGGAGCTGTTTACGTCTTGATGCATTCTCAGTCATCCAGGAAAGTAAATCTCCAGAAAGTTGATTCTGTTCATAGATGCAAAACAAACATGCCAGCAGTTTATCTCAGTTAATGAGAGGAGCAGGCATGTGTTTGGCTCCTTCACATGGACATTGAGTTGTTGTGTGGGACACCAGTAGTCCATGTCTGTTGCTGTAACAGTAGTTCATGTTGAGAATAAAACATCCCAGCTCACTGATTTGATCGGGGCAATATTGTGCCTAAAATGTTGCATCATTTTGCTGAGAGATCTTTTGTGGTAATCGTAGTTGGACAAAAACCACCAGGTCAATAAGTGTTCCCTTAGTGCTAATATATAAGAGATGTTGGTGCACTATAACTGAAGTAATGTTATTAAGTCCTTAAAGTTATATTCTTTTATTGTCATGACTGTATTTCAAGCTTCTTTTTTTTTTTTTTTGGTATGATACCTGATTTATATGGAATATGACTGAAGCAAACAAAAGTCTAAAATACTTACTCAGTCATTTGTTTAATGGTAATTTAACATTAAGTAATTCACATATAAAACTATGAATTGTAATTTTAAATTGTTTAAACGCATGTAGAATAGCAAATGTAGGCAAGTGTATTTCTCCTTCTTTTTTTTTAGGTGAGCTACATGCAAACACACTTAGTGGTGTGGTGTATTTTCTGTAATTCTGATCCACTCCTTCAAAGAAGCTTTTTAAAGTTATTATTATTATTATTATTATTATTATTATTATTATTTATACCTGGAAGCACGTCAACTAAATGTAGATAACCTGGCAAAACTTCTTGTTTGCAATGTGGGTCGTTCCATCACAGATCATTTACAGTTGCCTTTGATACTTTGTTTGCAGTTTAAACAGACATGTTGCATTTCAAGTGCATAAAATCTGGGTACTAAAACATATGTTAGACAATGTTGCTTGTATGAAGGTTATGTCAGGATTGTGAGTAGTGAGTAAGCCTTTCAGAAAGGAAGATCACATCAAAACTGTTATATTGATATGATTGGTGAAGATGATATTTCAGGCACACATCAGGAAGAGGTTTAAGAAGCTTCATCGGGTTTCAGCCACTCATGTCCACCTTTTACTAGATCAAAGGTGGGTTAGTTACCTAAAAAAAAAAAAAAAAAAAAAAAAAAAAAAGAATCTACTAAGCAAGCATTTCTGCATCAAGCAGATTTATGGCAGGAATACATTTACAAATAAACTGATGAATAAGTGAAATTTATTATTTTTCTTTTGTTTGGTCTATGACTGTTCAGTGAGTATTAATAAACCGTGGTATTGAATAGGCCTGTAACCTGTGAAGTTCAGTTTGTGGTCATGACAGTTATTGTAACGTTGTGAAGAAAAGCACGCATTACAGCTGAATCTTATAGCAAAACGGAGAGTCAATATAATATTGTAGCGTCCGTCG
>NW_024583055.1:0-2727 GCF_018398535.1 Haplochromis burtoni | reverse complement strand
TTTAAATAATCAAGAAACAAAGACAAAAGCAGGGCAGGGTTCGGTGGTTGAATCATCCGTCCCCACCAATGCCAAAACCAAATCTACGCCCTTGTCAGGATCATCCCCCACCACCTGCAGCTGGCCGTCCACAACGACGAAGAGCTGAACAAGCTGCTGGGCCGACAACATCGAGGCCAAGAAGAATGAGAAAGCTGAATAAAATCCAGCCACTTTCCTCAACCGACTAACGGCTCTTGTAAGAGCCACTCACCTCTGAGAGTACACTTGATTAAAGTAATGACACTAAATCTTTAATCCATAGGTGTCAAACTCATGTTCACACTAGAACTGAAGTGGGACAGCCCTGTTAGTCTATCAGTATGTGCAACACATTTAGTTGTTTTAGTACATGAATAAAAATCTGAAGTTATTACCCAGACTTTTCTTTTTAAAAACTTTGAAACCAGAGATCTGTGTCGTAAGTGCATAAGATGACCTTGATTAGTCCCACAGGTGGGAAATTTGTTTCGTTACAGCAAAAGTGCAAAGTTATGTAGCAGAAATTAGAAAACACTGGTATGCAATAGAATACAACTGAGTAAGAAAATAGAAAAGTACAACTTTGTCAGAAAAAAGAATTGCACATATAGCAGTCTTATTGCACTTGTGTGGATGTGTGTGTTTGATCAGCTGCAAGTTTTTGTTGTAGAGTCTGACAGCAGTGGGGAGGAAAGACCTGAGTAATCTCTCTGTCCCACATCGTGGGTGCTGCAGCCTGCCACTAAAGGAGCTGCTCAGTGCTGTCCGAGTTTATGCTGTCAGAAGCATAAACATTGTCTCATTGTTTGTTCCTTAAAGTACTTGCATTAAAACGTAAAAACAAGACAGCTGAACAGATTAAAGAGGTTCAGACTTATAATTGTAAATCACTACAAACTCTCATTTAGGTCTAAGATTCATTTAGACCGAAAGCGAACCACAGCTGTGAGCTACATGCAAACACACTTAGTGGTGTGGTGTATTTTCTGTAATTCTGATCCACTCCTTCAAAGAAGCTTTTTAAAGTTATTATTATTATTATTATTATTATTATTATTATTATTTATACCTGGAAGCACGTCAACTAAATGTAGATAACCTGGCAAAACTTCTTGTTTGCAATGTGGGTCGTTCCATCACAGATCATTTACAGTTGCCTTTGATACTTTGTTTGCAGTTTAAACAGACATGTTGCATTTCAAGTGCATAAAATCTGGGTACTAAAACATATGTTAGACAATGTTGCTTGTATGAAGGTTATGTCAGGATTGTGAGTGTGAGTAAGCCTTTCAGAAAGGAAGATCACATCAAAGACTGGTTATTTGGAATATCTCTTCTCACAACAACAACGGACAGAAGACACAGACGATCAGCGTTCCGGTTACCGGTGTTTATTCAGAATAGTAACACGGGCTACTGTGGGCCGTAGCCAACGCCAAAACAGGGGGGAAAAGTGCGCTCTACAGCAACAGCACAACCACCGACACTCTTCTCTCTTCCGCCAACCACACACACACACACCTGCTCTCCTCCAGACTTTGTCATTGGTAGCTGATCTGATTGACAGGCTAACCGGCCTCTAGACTACTGCACATTCAAGGACACTCAGTAAATCACCATGCTGCGGGTGTGGTCCAACTATGCCATAAGTAATTTGCAATTCTCAACACAGAACACTGATAACACAACAGTCAACTAACTTGTAACCCAGTCCGTTACAATATGTAGGCAATGTCAGTCGGTAATCGTTCGTGAAGTTCTAACACACTACATCAGCAGTCGGTATGGAAATACTGGCAGGTATTTCACTAATATTTTCAAGACTTCAGAAAAAAAATATATAACACCATAACAGAACAGCTCTCAAAGTGAAGTGTGTGGCTCTTAAAAGAGCCGTTTGATGGATTAGGGAGAATGAGTTTAACCGCCGAAGGCGTACAGAGTGCGGCCCTGCCTCTTCAGAGCGTACACCACATCCATGGCGGTCACAGTCTTCCTCTTGGCGTGCTCAGTGTACGTGACGGCATCACGGATGACGTTCTCCAGGAACACCTTGAGCACACCGCGGGTCTCCTCGTAGATCAGACCGGAAATACGCTTCACTCCGCCACGGCGAGCCAGACGACGGATAGCGGGTTTGGCGATGCCCTGGATGTTATCACGGAGAACTTTACGGTGACGCTTGGCGCCTCCTTTACTTTTTTTTTTAAACACTTTATTTAAAGTATACAAAATTAAATATAAAATGTACACACACATACAATTACATATACAAAACCGTGATCACACACCACTCACCAAAGAAAAAGTCAAACAAGGAGGAAAATCGAGCATCTGAGTCCACAAACCACTTTTAAAACTTACAATTTCAATATATTCCAGGGGAAAACTTTCCCAAGTTTCAGGTCCATTGCTCGTCTTCTCCGCAGATCTGTAATGATATGTTTACTCACCACATCACTACTTATCATCTTTTGTTCAAGTACTCCTTTGGCACGGGTTTTCCAAATATGTGTGTTTATTACACACATTACTAACCAAAAGAGTCTCCTTTTGTCTTCACCCATTTTTTCTTTAAACAAACCATATTTAACTGCTTTAATATTAACATCCACATCATAGCCAATCTCTGTCATCTTCTGCCTGATCTCAGTTGTCCTATAACAATCCAATAGAAGATGTTCTAGGGTCTCATCTTCATCACAG
>NW_024583054.1:189584-213607 GCF_018398535.1 Haplochromis burtoni | reverse complement strand
GTTATTTGTCTCTCAGAAACAGTTCATAACTTCCCTTCAACTCATTCATGTCACCTGAAAGGTAAACCTGTTTCTCCATCACCTGTTCAGCTCTGATGATTCAGTAAGGACATCTCCTGGTTTCATCTTCATGTTTCCCTCTCAACAGATAACCAAACCAATATCATGACCAGCAGCTTTTACAGCTGTGGCTCCAGCAAACATCAGCTGATACTAGAAATTAATAAATAAATAAATTCTAACAACAGCTCATCAAGCTTAAACGTGCTGCTGTTGTATAGCGCGACATCCGCTGGTTTCTTCTTTTGGGTGCAAAGTGGGTGATAAACAAACAAGAGAGAAAAGTCAATCAACTGATCATTGATCAGTTTCATGATTGAAGTATAGCAACAGGAGAGAGAGGGGGCGAGAATGAGAGAAGAAGAGGCAGCTGTGCAGCATAAAGACACAGAACAACTCCAGCTTTGTGTCTTTTTCTATTCTAGCTGAAGTACGGGACAAACTGTGTTCATTCTCAGCTCAATACGAAACGCGTGATATTTTCTCTGAATACGGGACGATTCTGTTTTTTACGGGACGGTTGGCAATTCTACTAACTAACCTTATGAATAAAGTTCACTATCAGTAACATCAAAGCACCCACCCAGAAGTATAGAAACTCTGTCATGCTAGCTAGTGCGCAGTAGTTATTTTTACACATCGGCCAGCATCTGGCCAATCCACCACCTTTCATTGTTTATACTGTTACAAAAAAAAAAACCACCCATCGGCCCATAAAAACGAATAATCACCATCAGCCTGGTATGCCCGATGGCCAGTCCAGCTCTGGGCACCGGCCCTTGAGGCCTGGAGTTCCCATACCACTGGTATAGAAAAATGCCAGTCTGTAATCTTTAACAACCATGATAAACAAACAACTCCAAGATATCTTCTCTTTTTATTCTCAAATGCACTTTTCTGTTGCCTTGTCTTGTATTTTGTGTCTGTTATAGTACATGATTTTAAAGAACAAGCACAATAATTTTCATCTATATCTTTGACATAATGTACAGATGAAACAGCGTTCTTCCTTTGTCTGCATGCTATCCTCAGTGTTGGGAAGGTTACTTTTAAAATGTACTCAATGAGAGTAACATATTCTGAATACTTTGGATTACTTAATATATTATCATACTTTTTTACAACTACATAAATGAACTATTGCTGTGTGATTTATTACTATTACTGAAGGTTATTCGCCATACCATTTTTAATCTTAATATAAAATGAGTAACAGTAGGGTGGACATTAGGTAAAGCTGCACTTTTTCCAGCAATCTCGTATTGAAAACTATTCTGCTTATTGTTTCGGAGTGTGGGATTATAATACTATCTTATGCCATGTTATACCCCTAATTAAAGATTGTGAAATTATTATGTAGTTTTAGTTTGTAGTATTCTCCTGAATTAGAAGAAGGTGATAACTATTACAGTTATTAAACTGATTTGTATTACATTAGACTGCTGATTCAGTGTGAATGAATGATATTGTTTATGATGCATTATACTGCTGAGTTATAAGAAATACTGTTTTCAGAGAGTCAGGACCTTGCTTTTTCTGATAGTAGAGGAGACAGAGAGCACATTCCACGGGAGACTTCACCCCCACCGTATGTTGAAGGCAGACAAAATATGGAGCCAAGGCTATAAGTCAGGCTCGCTAGGAGAATGTGAATGTTTAGGTTTTTACGACTAGGTGGGGGCCACTAGAGGCTATAAGAGTTTGAGTAATCCTCCACCAGTTTGAGATTTGCTGTGACCCTCTGCATGCATGTCTCCCCATCCGGATGGTTTATGCTCATAAAGTGTTGAATTGTATGGAATAAAAGATTGTTGATTGAGCATTTATATACCGAGTATTGTCCTTCCTTCAGCCCAAAGATAGAAAGAATTGGGAGAATTTAACAGGAGGAAAACACGAACACAGTGTACGGTCGAGTCTTAATAGCTTACTTACAACTGGGTTCGTCAGGCACTCTTTTTGGCTGAAGTGGTTACTATTATATTTACATGCTTCCAGCTCCCGTTTCTGCTTGGTGACAACTCATACTTTTCTACTCTCCTTTTTCTCCCTCCTTGCGCTCACAGACACATAACGGGTATGGCAGTCCATTCTCCCTGCAGCATGGACTACACTGTCCATGAGGCTACATTCTTTAGGGGTATGCCTGTAACACTCTGCCTATTGCCTTCATATTAAATCATTTTTTAAAATATTTCTTCACGTCATTTTGAGACGCGAGATTGAGACACAGACATTAGAGCCTCTTAATGCGTGTTGTGTTTGGGTTTCCACCGGCGTGGAATTACAAAAAATAGAGAGGGCATAGCCTAACATATGAAACAGGAAAATACCGCCATGTAATCCATTTATTTCAACAAAGTAACTGTATTCTGAATACCACCTTTTTAAATGGTAACTGTAGCGGAATACAGCTACTCATATTTTGTATTTTAAAACAATGTCCCCCTTTAACCCAGTGGAAAACAGCCAAAATGAAAATGTGGAATAATAAAAGGTAAAAGAAAGAGTCAAATAAATTGCATATCACAAGTAAAGATTCAATAACAAGCATGTGACCAATAAAGCACCATGTTGACCATGACCTCAGGAACTCAGTAGCTGTAAGTGATTGCAAAAACACACCATGACTTATGACTTACACTGTATCTCGGAACATGAAATTCAGTGTAGTACTTTGCCCATAGTACTAGTAAGCGACACATAGGAACACTTTCCTATTTACTTTGGCTAGCAGTTCAGCAACAAGTAGCTACTAGTGTTGATAATTACATTTCTATCAGCATACAGATGAATTATCTTATGAAGCAAAACAGTTGAATCACAAATCATGCTACATTAGCCATCTACAATTTCCAGTTAGCAATTAAGTAGGTACCCTATTATCAAATGTTCAGCTGTTTAAAGCTTCATGTAGTATTGAGTGCTGTTACATCTGTCAAAACTAAATAAATAAATAAATGAAAGTTATAATTAAATGCAAAAAATAAAGCAAAAAAACTTAAGCCTTACTCTGAACCATTAGATTTGTGGTGGGTACTACTTTTTTTCCCCATCTATAGTTTCATTTGGTAATTTCTACCAATATCTATAAATAAACATGCATGTCCATAATGTTAAGTGTTACTAGCACTTTCAGTGTCCATAGTGTACCATCTGACACATGCCAGTCTTTTTTTCCCTTATCTACCTCCTCCTCTTACATCCTGAGCTCCTTCTTTGCATGCCCCCTCAACTCCCCACCCATCAGTGTTAACACAACTTAGCCTTATTAAAAGGCTTTTTGGGAGGTTGGAGCTCAATCACCAGCTCACAGTTTATTACACATTCACACACACAGTGGCAGGCTTGCTCTCCACTAACCAGCACATTATTTGATCTTTTAGTCTCCTGATGAATGGGATCTCTTCCTTCAAACGATAAGCACTAGAAACCAGCCCTCTATCTTTCTCCTTGATGCTCTCCTCTGTTTTTATCCATTTCTTTCTTACGACATTCTCTGTCAGGTCTCTCTCTCTGTCTCTCTCTCTTTCTCTCTCTCCCTCTCTGACTCTCCTTTCATTTGGCTCTTTGTACCTTTCATTCTCTTTGAGTCCTTCCCTCCATCTTTCATGCAGATCACAATCGCCATTATTATTTGAACCCTTAAATTTCTCCCCATCTCTGGCACGATGGATGGGTGTTGCATGCACAAACACTGCCCCCCTCTTTTCTCTCTACGGCACACACAAAAACACACACTCATACATGCTGACAGGTTTGCTTATCCATAATCTGTCCTTCTGCAGGGGAATGGGATGTTTTGATCAAACAGTTCTTACATGGTGGTGGGGAAGCTACTTATAAATGCATTACACAGTGGTCATTTCCTTTTAACTGCACAAAACACATGCACCCACACAATGCAACACAATGCAACACAATGGTTTATCCAAAAAAAGAAGTTACTGACTCCTTTCTATTTTTCTAACAACGCTTCTTGAATGTGAAGGGACTTATTTCAGTATAAATAAGTATAAATGCCTGTGAGACTTTTAATAGTTTTTATGCAGCCTGCTGATTTGAAATGATCATTAGTGAAACTGAAATATACATAAAAACATAAATGCGGCTGACAGCGGAAAATGACCTGACTGCTGAACCCTCTTGGATATGCCAGTTAATGTGAGCAAATGGTGATTTCTATGCATTCTAGCCCATGTTATTGATTCAGAAATTGCATACAGATTGTTTATGTACTGGAAAATACTACCATAGCAACACTTTCTGTCATCAGTCTCAGTAATGTAAACTCACTCTCATGTTCAAAAACCAGCTTCAGATGACGTGAGCTTTGCACTATTGCACATTGTCCTTCTGGAAACATTCATTGGGAAATGGGTTTAAAGGGGTAGAGATGGTCATCAGCAATGTTCAGGTAGGCTGTATGGGTTAAACAAGCGGTTCCCAAAATTATTTTGCTAGGCCCCCCTTTGTTTTACAAGAAAAATGTTCAATGTGGGCGCCCCGTGCTAGCAGTGTCCAAGCGTTTCTTTTTTTTGTTTTTTTTTCCCTTTTCACACTGCGCCCCCCCCCCCCCCCCCCCTCCAGGGGGTGGGCCGCACACTTTGGGAACCTCTGGGTTAAACAATGCTAAGGGGTCCAAAGTATGCAAAACAAAATCCCCTACACCATTAGACCACCTCCACCAGCCTGTACCATTGATACATGAAAAGGTGGATTCATACTTTTATGTTTAGGTTTTATGTGTATGTCAAATTCTGACCCAACCAGTCACATTGTCACACCAGAAATTAAACCCATGCAAGTTGCAATCTCAGTTTCCTGTGTGTGGTCTCTACTATTGCAGCCCTTCTGCTTTAAGGTTCAACAAGTCATTCATTCAGAGATGCTCTTCTGCATACCTTGATCATAACAAGGTGTTTTGTTTTGTTTTTCTTGTTAGCGTTACTTTCTTTTCTTTGCTCAAAGTTGTCTGGCCATTCTCTTCTGACCTCTGGCATCAACAAAGCATTTTTGTCTAGAGAACTGCCGCTCAAAAATACTGTCTCTTTTTCAGATAATTCTCTGTAAACCCTAGAGATGGTTGTGTGGGAAAATCCCAACAGATCAGCAGTTTCTGAAATACTCAGACCAGCTCCATCTGACACCCTCAAAGTCTCTTAAATTCCCTTTCTTCCCCCATTCTGTTTGAACTTCAGCACATCTTCTTGTCTGTTCAGGCCTACAGCTTTGTATGCATCTCTGAAAGACGACCTGATTGTGGCATATTTTACTTGTGTCCTGTTTGGACTATATCTTTGAAAGTGTTAATGTTATTTTGCCTTTTTGATATGTGCCCTTTATCAAGTAGATTTTTACCTGGCACATTTTGTCAACCCCCATATCTCATTCCCTCCCTCTAATATAACAAAATAAAATAAAACATTGAAGGCTGGTACAATAAGGGGCCTCAAACAGCCATTCATAGATCCATAAGGCACTTATCAATGAACAACAGTGTCACCAGCATACTAATGTAAAAGCTGCATCTCCTGCCCAATACAGCATTCTTCCACTATCTCCCTCCGTCCCTTGCACTTCTCTTTCACACACATCATAAACAAACACCGTCTTGCTCTGTGTTGCCCCATATTTCTTTTTCCTCACACTAATCTTGAAAAAACTCCACCTTTTTTCACTTGGTCTCTGTCTCACACCCATACAGTAAATAAAACCTTACACCCAACACAAACATATGCACATACACACAAACTCTGGCATCTGTCCTGCCCATAAATTCTCACTTAGCTGTCCATTACCTCTCTTTCTTGCACTCACAAGTATGGGTTAAGTAAACAAGTAGAGGAGTCTCAAGAAAGCAAAAACAAAAAACACGTGTGCGAGGTTAAATGGTACATGGTCTGCTAGCACTCTTTAGGCACTTGCACACTTTCTGCAACTGTGATAGAATACATTAATGTCACTGTTCCATTAAAGGGATCAGACACAAACATGCCTTCTGTGATTGCTAAACATGTAATCTTGAAAAAAAAAAAGAGCTAAGCAGACCACTACAAGAGCCTTAACTTTTTGTAAACTGGTTTTCAAAAAAGACACTATTAATAAAGTTGGCTTACAGTTTTTAAATTCACCCCAAAGATGCTGGATGTTTTCCAATTTTTTATGAACCTGGCTTCAGGCAAGGGGGGATTTCCCATGTTGACACAAGAAACAGCCTGTTTAAAGTTAGAAGCTCCCTGGTGCTTAAAATTCGATTTTATGCTGCAGATTACTTTTTATTGGGAAAGATAAAACCATGAGGTCACACACATACAACTGACCATCCTGTTATTCACACACACCAGCATATGTACACGCACACACACACACACACACACACACACACACACACACACACACACACACACACAATATAATGGTATGTAACACTGAATTTTAATCCAAGTCAAATATGTGTCTTATTTAAAATAATACGCTAACAATATTAGCGTGTGTGTGTGTGTGTGTGTGTGTGTCTGTAAACACAAAAATGCCCAGAAAAGGGATGCAGAACATCTTTCTCTCTATCTCTCATTCCACTGTCAGCACCATTCTGTCTCTATGTCACATGCAACATATACTTTCTCATCTGCGCGCATTCACTTCTTAGCTACATCACGCACGTGCACATTCTAGCTGACCAACATCATCACTGTCTGCCTTCTCCTGTGTTCATGCTGCAGGACCAGCACACTGCCTCTATGTGTTTGCGTGTCTGTGGGTCTCTCTCACTCGATTTCCCTCTATCTCTCTCTCACACACACATAAATGCGCACTAACACGCGCCCTGACCTGCCAGCATCAGTAGCCTCGCGCAATGTCTGCTGAAACGGCGGAACAAACCCGTGGTGACACGTGTGCGCACAGCGCGCAGCTCCAGCAGCCCGAGCGTATCCATGCACACACACACGCGCACACACAGTTAGTGAAGCTGCAGGTGCTTCTCAATCAACCCACAAAACGCAAACAACGCAACACACACACACACACACACACACTTCCAGTGATCCAGAAAACTCAGAGCACATGAAGCAGAAATCATAAAGATTCAAAGTGTCTCCAGAACCCAACTGCTCATATTTCAGCCCCAATTTAAACAGCAGGAAATCGTGCTGCCCGTGCGCAAACACACACACGCGCGCGCACTTGCTAGTGCAAACACACGCACACAGCAATTTGTTTTGTCTTCCTACCTTCCTCGTGCATCCGCTGCAGACAGAAAGTAAGGTTCCGCCGCCAACCCGGCATGGTGATGAGGAAGAGAGGTCTGGATAATGAAGAGGATGATGGTGATAATAATGAAGAGGAATGATGATGGGGGCAGTAGATCCTGTCCGGTGGAGGTGAGGGCAAGCAGTTAAGAGCAGCCACTGGCAATGTAGCGCTTTCCTCTTCCTTCTTGTTCTCTTCCCCCTTTCCTCTTCTTCTCCTACTTTCTCCTCTTATGTTTTCCCTCTTGTCTGACTGCCTGTAAACGGCGAGTAGCTGCAGCTCTCCCCGCAACGACCCCTCTGACAGTCCGTGTGACAGTCGGTCCCGCTGCGGCACCAGTGGTCTTTCTCTCTCTTTCTCTCTCTCATTCACTCTCACTCGGTTAATAGACTCCATTCACTCCTCGCTTTAGTTCTTTCCTTATCTACTCCAAATGTGTCCTTGCTGTCTCCCCCTTTCTTTAATTTCACTGCCATCCTCTTTCTCTTTCTTGTTTCTCTCTTACTTGTTACTTTTCATATCAAAGGTTTGTTTTTCCCCTCTTTGTTCACAAAGGAAAGAAAAAACATTTCCCCCTAGCAATTTACATAAAAGAAATAAATGAAATAATAAAATAGAAAAGTGGCTTTGATCACCATTTACCAAGTACTTTTTCAGTTTACATATACCAAAGCTGTACACTTTTATCTATATTGAGACTTTATGTATGTAAATACACATCTAAGCTCACACTGACCCTTAAAAGGAGCAGATGCTGATAGTTCAGTCATTAACTCATTCTGTGACTCCAAATGTTAAATGTTAAACCCATGTAAATGAAGCAATTCAGGAATAGGGAACATCATATAAGTGGATATAAAAGGCAGAGTTGAATTTCACACTCTATGCTCACGCAGTAGGTTTAAGTTGTTGTAAATAGACTCAGGCTGAAATGGGGTGGAGCTACAGTATGCTGATAATTATGTGGATCTTCTGAGTTATTGTAAGGTTTTTTTGGCAACCATGGAGAGAAGTTGTGCTTCTCCTCTGCATCTGAATTTAAATCCCCTTCTCTACATGAAACAAGTATGTTCCATTTGCAAGACCATATGAATAAAACAAATTAGCAGCATTCTGACTCAGCAACTGCATTAATATGGAAAAACAATAGCAGAACACAAATGCCTTTTCCGCTGCACTTAATTCTCTTCTCCTTTTAGTGAAAACGTCAAACTGCTGTTTACGGACTCCTGACATTTATGAAGTTCAAAAACATATAAATTGTAGAGAAAAACATTTTTGAAAACAAAATGAATTTGGTAGTGATGAAATATGAAAACCATGCATAGAAGAACAAATGCCTGATAAAAATCTAATTAACCCTCTCAGGCTCAAATTAAGTTTTTGTTGCTAATGCACAAAAGAATACCTGCAGTGGTACTTCTGAGTAAAAAAAACTTTTACTTGTTGCAAATCTGCAACGCCTGCCTTGAGAGGGTTAAGACCAAACTGTATGAGTTAAAAATTAGAATGACATTAATTCCAACATAACACATAACTACAGCTGACATTGTCTGCAAGTCATTGTGTAAAAGTGCCATCATGAGAAATAGCCAGGACAGTGGGTTATTATGTTCTTAAATGATCTCAGGGGTGTGGATTGCATAAAGGGAACACTAAGTAAAGAAAAAACTGTCATCTGCATTAAATTGGTTCATTTTAAATGGGTTGTACTGGTCATTCCCAAATGAGCTCAACAGCAAATGTTTGCCAATACTGTTTCAAAAGTTTTTCATGCAGTTATAATGCATTAGCTTAATAACCCAAGTTTACACCACCACGTTGGTAGGCAAGATAGTATAATTTCTAAAACCAGGAAACCATCAGTTTTGTTTTTCTAATAAAACAAATTAGGACTAATTAGAACTTTACTGGACTAAGTCATGTTTTATAATCTTGCTTTTGCTTTTTTCGGTTTTCATGTTTTCTTCCTTTTGTTTTTTGTAATGTCGATGTGTTTATCACATATTCTACTTTAGGAGATGCTGGTAGCCTTTGAGCAATGTAGCACAGCTTCTAAAACTTCCACAAAATCCCAATTCAAAAGCACAAGAGTTGTACTTCAGAATTTTATGGAATCTACAAACTGGCAAGCATCATACACAGCTACATCCCATTGTGACTGACCAGGCATGATGAGGTCAAACAGTAAGCTCCATTTGATCTTCTTACTCAAGCTCTGTCTGTCACGCGTCTCTGTCTGTCAACTTTCATGTATACAAGCTAATGTGAATGCCTTTGATAGCTGTCCGAATCTGAGCGATTTTATTCTTTTTTGAATGATTTTTGTGTCTGGCCTCTATGTGCAACAGTCGAAGTTTAACAGAGTAGTTTAGGAACATATACAGTGTTCATCAGAGGAGAATTCTTCTACTTTTTTGGTGAGTGCTGTAACTAGTTGTTTTGTTGAGATTATACATCTGGTAATTTTGGGTAAATAAATTCCATAGTTAGCTGCTAATTTTGTAACATGTTTTCTCACTTTTCTGAATTGTACTCTATTGGGAATTCACGTATTTTGCATTTTATACTAAGTGATTCTGAGAGACAAAGATATTTGGTCACAAATTCAGGCTGACTCTACAAAAGTGCACACCACGTTTTTAGAGCAGCATTTGAAGGAGCATTTAGCATCAGCTGTTTGTTAATTATCTTGAGATATTACCACTTGGTGGCACTGTAAACACACAACAAGCCAACAAATACAGAAATCGATATAAGTAACACAACAAAGCAACATCTGGTGATAAACATCAGGGAACACTAAACTCCATGCAAGCAGACATTCCTTTGGGGTTTCTATTTAACATGCTGCAAAGTCAGTGTCTTGGTATTTACAGTATTTTGCTAAATTATGATGTTAGAACTTTCATTTTCTATAACTCTACTGTCACTGTTTACTAAAGCAGTCCCAGTGGCACTTCAGTGTACATCAGTCTGACCATACACAAAAGGGTAGAACATTAGTTTCTCACTTTTTTGATGAAGATGTTCACCATTACAAACTGAACAACGAGCAAAACTGAATATGTGATTTCAGTAGTTAAAATTGTGGTTTTATGAAATTTATTCTAAAATGTTAAATGACACACACTGTCAAGCACAATATCAACCCCATATTGCATTTGTCCTTGAATGTATCACAGTGTCTCAAAGAAAAAGACATCACAACTCACTTCTGATATGACATCATGTACTTAATAGTTACAAAGAGCTGCAAGGTTGAGCTGGCAGTTTTGTTCCTGACTTTTTTTTTTTTAATTTTATAACAATAACATATACTTGCAAGAAGGACTTAGATATGCAAACAGAATAACTTACCTTTCACCCTATGACACCTGGGATAGGCTCCATTGAAAATGATGTTACTTCTCTGCTTCTGTAAGGCAAGGATGAACAGGATTATCAGTCCACAAAATCTGGCAGATGAAGGATAAACAGATCAAACTCAAATTGGCAAGAATTTACAAACCATGAAAGCTTTACATTGGTTACAACATTTGACTACAGACAGGCTAACAATCACCAGTCTATTATGGGTCAAAAGTCAATTAATAGAGTTTTATTCACAAGTTCATGTAAGTAAGTAAGTAAGTAAGTAAGAAAGACTGACCATATAGATGCAGTCTCAGAACTTTGGTTTGGTTTTCCTATGGATCACTTACATGTAGGCCTATGTATTAAACTAGTTTTAAATTACCACTCTAGCAGAAGTTATGTTAAACAAATGTCATATTTTGACCCGTCACTCTTGCTAAACCTTCGTTATCTCTTTCTTCATCTTTTTTCACCTATTCTGACAGCAAGGCTTGCTTTCTTTCAGCAAGGAGAGTTTCCACAGTTTCACAGTCCAGCAGCGTGTAGCTCAGACTACACTTGTTACGGCCTGAAAAGGCCACTACTTACTGACTGGGATAAATTCTTGTACAATCAATGTGTCTGAAGAATGAGGTGATTTTTGAGTGTGCCTGAAACACAACGCTCAAAGTGAAAAGGACACTGTGGATTAAGCTGAGGGTTGTTTGGTGGAAGAGTGCGGCCTCTTGTGGTTAGTCAGTAGTGATGCAGTGCAATTTGTCCATCTGCAATACTGTGTAATGTAAGTGAAGTCACTGATCCATGTATTACCTGCTACACAAAGTGCTGACTTAATCAAATTAACAGAATGCACATGCGCACTCTCTAAAACAACTTCTCCTTGCCGCAGTGTTGACTCTCAACACATTTCCTACACATTCTCACCTACAACTCAATCTCTCTCTGTTTCTCTAACTCTTAGATAACAATAGCCCAGCAGAGGATATGCCTTCACTTCCCTAATGACAGACTTTACAGAAAGGGCAGTTTTAAAGTGGGCACCTTTGCTGAGCAGTGCTTAAATGCCAACACACCCCCTGCTTTCTCTAACATACATAGATGATGTTATCTATGTTTAAGAGGAAAATTGAATAGGTTGGAATGTAAAACCAATAAGAACAGCAATTGGTCTAATAAGCCAATGTGTACAATGAAATAACCTGCTGACATAATACAGAAAATAAGGCATATAACAACAGTGAAGTTGATAATGTGCAGGTCAGCAGAACTTTTGACATTAACACAACTACAGCAGAGATGCAGTGTGGGCAAAATGTACAAAGCAGGATTAGGCTGGTTTGTGTAAATCACAGCTGCCATACTGTGATAAGGTGGAATAGTCCCGAAACGAAAAGAATAAAAATATTCTTTATTTTGGCAAGGCCTATCTACATGGATTGCAGGTTCTGAAGGTACTTTAAATCAGAAAGTCTATCATCTCTCATTATGGAAATCTGAAATCAATTGATTTACACCTAAGCAGGTTTTCTTTCCAGGGTTTTAATTTGCCTTTGCAAAGGGATCAAACAACAATTTAGAGCGCAGCAGCAGTCTGCGTGGGTTTAGACAAAGAATAATAACATGCACAGAATAATTTATTGACACAAGTTATCTACTTGGCGTGGTCACAGAGCAGAGTCAGAACATTCTGTGCAAAAGATAACTTGTACAGTTGAGCATATCTTGTATTAAAAGATCATATGGAGACAAAACATGATACTATGGAAGTTTCTTTTCAGTTAGGTCACACTGAGAAGAGCATAATCTTATCATTTTCCATTACTCTCCTCCTTTTTTGATCATTCATTGATCACACAAGTGCATTTACACATATGGCACAAACAACAGACGTAAAAATCTAGACAGGTTTATTCTAGGTCATTGCTGTGTGTCATACAGAAAGCATGTTGCTGTTTTTACGTGGAATAGGCATCGTAAGAATGTAACAATGGTTATGAGAAACAAAGTAGAGACAAAACATCAATAAATAGTATTGGAGTACTCTACTCCTGACTGGATTATAAGTAGGGACCCAGTCAGGAGTAGAGTACAATTCAGGCTATCACTCAGAATCAGGTGTGACTCACTGGAACCAACCGAGCTAACCGTCAATCAAGCTCAGATGAGATCCTCATTCTGCATCTTGTCTTTCATACATAGTGGTGTTTGCTTTTTGCCAGACTTAGGTATGCATATATAAGACATATCAGGACATTAATCACTTAGTTCATCCATAACGCACACAGGTAAATCATTCTATCACACCTTGCTGCTCTGTCGCAATAAAGTCGTACCTAAACACACGTCATTCCTCACACACAACGACCAGATTTTGATACATCAAAAATGTTCAAGTGTGTGTGTGTGTTAGCTGCACATTTATGTTCTCACTCAAACAAACTTGTTATAGTAAAGCAAAGAGTTTGTAGTACTGTTTCTCAAAGTCCCCATCTTCTCCCATAGAGGTATAAAGAATAAGGGTACAATTGCTCTCAATGGGTGTGTGTGCATTTTGTAATTAGTTTGTCTAGCTATTTCTGTTTTAACTTTGCTGTTTTCAGTTAGTCTGTAAATGCTTTGTGTTTGTGTTTTTTTTAACGATTATGCTATGGAGGGCACACACAGGCAAAATTTAAAGAAACTCAGTATAGGTATTACAATTAAAATACTGAACCTTTGGAAAGTGGCTGTCTCATAGTCTTGTAGACATCTAAACTCTCAGTAAACATGTGCATCAAACCCTCATCATGTAAGTTGGATTTTTTTTTTTACCAAACTAACATATATTAAAACTATGAATATATCCTTTATGAATTATTTAGTTTAGTTTTAGTGAAATCTAACTACCATAGAGTGTGTGATGGATCTTTTTTTTGCCTCCTAAATAAGTCACTTATCTTATCAGCTGTGAGTCTACATTGGTAAGACAATAATAGTTGACTGTGGACAAAAATGTGTGTGTGTGTGTGTGTGTGTGTGTGTGTGTGTGTGTAAGAGAGAGAAAGAGAGAGGGGGAGAGAGAAAGGCTCAAACCCTCCAGGTTTAACTACATTGAGGTCCTTAGAGGTCAAAATAATCTGATACCCCAGCACAATAAATCATAGCTTATTAAAAATGTCTGACAGCAGGCTAAAGGCGAAATGCATATTTACATTTAGATTTCCTCTAATTCATTATTACATGCAAGTGATAAAGTAAAACTTTCTCATACTGTGTGTCCTGATGGCCGGACAGAGTGAAAACGGAGCTGTGGAGGAGTTAGAGAGACCGAATTTGTCTTTAAGGTAGGGAATAGCTTAGAAGTGTGAACATAGGTTATATGCTATCATCTGTGTGTGCTGTGGGTGTGGTGCTATCAACTTAAGGAGTCACCTGAGGCAGAGTAGGTTCGAGTTTGTCCTGTGCCTCCCCCCAGTTTTGCCATCCTTGTAATCAACAGTGTTGTCTGTGTTGGAGCAGTCCTTAGCTCAGATGTTTGGGTCAAATCATTCTGTTTTCTTCTCCAGCCAGGAGCTTGACGCTTGGTTAGGGCTGCCATTTGGAGGTTTTTTTTTTCATTTTCATTTTCTCCTTTTCCTTCTGCTAGACTTTGAGGTTGATCTTAACATGAACAACATCATGCCTGACCTCCTCTAGTTGGCCTCTTTCCAAGAAATACAACTAATCTCTGAGGCCATCTCCCCTCAGAGATTATGAAAAAACTGTTTCTCACGTGGGTTTCTGAGGTAGTAATCTCATTGCTCAGGTCTACAGGGCGGTCAGTCATAATGTCTGTAGTGAACACTGAACTCAGTTGAATATAACATTTTTGAAGAGACTCATCATCCTTTTTTTTTGCATGGAGTCAATTGGAGCCCTCCACTTCAACCATATGAGGGACAGCTGAAGGGTCTCCACATCGCTGTTGGGTGTGCTGGGCTATGGTACAAAAGGCAAAGGTAGATCAGGGAGGTTTCTGATAAATCAGCTTGTTGATGTAAAACTCCCTGTGGTCAATTATCAGTCAGTAGAAGGATCTACCGGTGTGGCTCCGTGCCATCTCTGTTGGTAGTGGTGGAAGTCAAGCAGGTGTAGCCACTGGAAGGGTTTGACACACTGAGGCTCTAAGGATAAAAACAAGAATTGTTGTGAGTGGATTTATCTGTTTTATCATTTTCCTTTTATAATTATTATTATTTATTATTATTTAATTATTATTATTTTTTCACCTCGTCAGGCCAGGACTCCACAGTATATTTAAACCTACAGGCCAGTGGACACTCTTTCAAGGATGAGGATGTACACATTCTGGACAGGGAGGAACGCTAGTTTGAGCGAGGAGTAGAGGAGGCCATTTAAGTCAAAAGGGAAAGACCATCTTTGAATCGAGGAGGGGGCCTAAGGGTACATCTTTCGCCATCTTACAATGCTGTGATTGCAGCCATTCACCAACTCTCTGTGAATATGGCCATTGATCAGTGGGCTTTGATCAATGAACTTTGATCAGTGGTTGTTAATCAATGGTCATGCGAATTTGCATATTAATGATCAAGGAACTGATCTCCCAGGCCATTGTTCCTTCAGTGGGCTGGTTTCAGTCATTATGCAAATGTACTGTTTATAAGATTGGGGAAACCTACAGTCAGCTGAGACTGAAGAAGTCGTTTGGATGAGTGACGAAACGTTTCTCCCACTGAAAACGCTGCATCCAGATGAACAGAATCAAACTTTGGGGATATTATTATTATTATTATCATTCTTATAATTATTATTATTATTATTATTATAACTCTTATTATTTCTCCCAAACGTTTTCCTCTGCCTTTTTTCTGGAATTGCATTGTGGGTCACACTTCCACATGCTTTCGGGCGACTTTGCATTTAATTATAATCATCTCTGTTATTCTGCAATCTATTTTGTCTTAGCTGACTCATACATGCTCAGTGTTTCTCTTTGTTAAAACCCAAACGCCCAGCATTTAGCTGTACCTGTGTAGAGGAGGAGTCTGACGATGCCGTCTGATCGCGCTATCTCTGTCTTTTTAATGGGGACGCACCAGAAAGGAGGAGGCTACTCAGGATGACGTTGCTTTTTGCAGGCGAGTGCCACACGTGACCGATTTGATAGTCGGAACACCTCAGAATACAGACCGAGGAAAGTAGGAGGACGGCGAGAGAAGCCGGACGACCTCCTGGAGCACAGCATCAGCACCCGGAGGACGGCATCATTTCTGGGATTGCTTCATTGTAATTTTGCTCATTTTAATGAACGCTTTAACCTTTTTGTCAGCTGTTTGTTATTTTAACAGGCAAAACAGCAACAAACTTTTGTAATCTTTCATTTCCAGCCTGCAATCCAGCTGACATTGATTGCCCCCTCCAGCGGTTTTGTTTTAGGAATTGTGCGCGGTGTTTTGAATGCCTCGAACAGCTGCAGCAATCTTCGCGGTGCTGACCGCCTGCCTCTGGTGCTCACCCGCTCTGTGTGCTGTAGGAAGAACCCGCCAGCAGCTCAATTACCGACCAATTATCGGTAAGATTTGGTCACATGAACGGTTGTATTTAGTAAGTACTGGTCCCCGTAGAAGTCGTTTATACACGTGGATAGTTGAAGGCTCTTATGTAATTCTCGTCTGGAACGTTCGAGAAAAGGTGTGTTACACGGATTGGGGGGTGAGTGAGGAAGGGGATGTCTTCCCTGTGGATTGGTTTACGCGCTGTTATATTGAGGTATTATGTTTTTGATCATAGACTTTTGGTTGTCTTCTCAAGATGTCTGCTTTGTGTTTATTGCCATGGTCCAATATTTGGGGAAAAAAATCAGTGCAAGTCACATTTTCATTATATGTTGTTCATTCTTAAGTTTAATGGTGTTAATGCTATCAATAACGATAAGAAAATAGATTATATTTAACCTATTGCTTTTAACCCCACTTGGGACGTATTTTTGACCTGTCCTTTAATTGAGGCTATGCTATGTATTGGATCAACAAGTTTTAATGTTGCACTTTGCCAGAGAACCTAATTTTGCTGTAATGCACCCAACCTGTTTCATTGCTAAATCCAATTCAACTGAGATTTCAATTAGAGGAAGTAGCTGGATAGACACAAGATTTTAAGTCTAACAATAACTTCAGCTTTGGCTACATTTGAAAGAATAAAATCATATCACGATTCACAGATAAATTTGAGCGATGTTCAGATAAAGAAGATAACCAACAGCTGGCGTTCACAGGGGCATTTGAATATCTGTGTCAAAAAAAAAAATGAATTTGAGGTCTCAACGAACTGTTGACTGCTGCTCCCACTGCTTTCACTTCCACCCCTTAGCTTCTCTCTTTTCTTCTTTTAATTTATAGTTTAATAGTATTGTTCTGCTTACTCATTAGATTATCTCACTTCATTAGTAACTGAATTGGTTGTTTTTGATAAAGGCCATATTAATCAAATTTTACAATACTCAAAGTGTGTTCTTTTAAAAAGGATAGCCCAGAATGAAACATCATACTATGCAAAATTTGTTACTTTGTTCACTTTCAACTATGTACACAGAAAAGAAATTAGGAAAAGTGACTCCTTGGTGGGTTGTTTTATTTTAATTTTTTAGGCATTTTTAGTATGACAGTCCTGTCTAAATCTGTCCTTTTCAGTGAACTTTTTAACTTTAACCATGGTTAAACAACATTTTCACTTTAACTGTTTGAGTTCTTTCTCGTAATATCTGCTATATCATGTGTCTTATGTTCTTGCTAGGTGTGTTGGCACAGGAAAACCTTCCATGGGACCAGTTTGCTCGTGGGTCTTCTTACATAGCTGCCTCCTATGTCAAATACCTAGAGGCTGCTGGGGCCAGGGTTGTACCTATTCGGTAAGAAAGTTAGATGAGTTTAAGGAAATTATCCTTAATAATACTTGTTTGCACCAAGACCAACCTGTGGTCATCAGGTCCCTTCATGACCTCTCTGTGTTTGCTGTGTATTTCTTATATGCATTTACTCTGTCTCTTTCAGCACCCCTTGAAGCACTCATACAATTCACATATGATTTGCATACAAAACGAAAATTCATTACTCGACCAGACAACTTATTGTTTTACACAGTAGTCATTTAATTGTATATGTTTTTTAATAAGTGTTTTTTTTCTGACTAATTGTCTGTACAAAACAAATGTTTCGGGTGATTAAGAAATTGGCTCTGACTCAATTCATTGCAATAATCTCAGTACTGTTTGAGCCACATGCCACTTAGTGCACATCATATGTTTAGTACCTCAGCATACTTTTCTTTTTACTGATAACAATATTCCACCTTGTTTGGATTATAACACATCATGAATGTTCATGATTTAGCTGTTAATCAAAATTGAAATGGTGGTACCTTTGGAATGCGAACGACATTATGCCAAAAGACAAGATTCCTTTAAATGGGGTGGTAGAAGTAATACAAAATATTAATTATTGTGTCTATGGTATTAGTGGCACGCGTGCTAGCAGGCTATATATATATATGTCTGTCTGTCTGTCGTTACGCTTTCATTTATTTCTCTTTGTAGCATTTAAGGTTTTAGGCACATTGTTATAATAAAACAATATAATCAGTATGCTCCATCCTGACGTCATCTGCTAGGGCAGTGATTCCCGAAGTGGGGGGCATGGTATGGATTAAAAAACAAATGAAAAAAGAATGCTTGGACACTGCTAGTGTAATGCACAGGTTTTTGACAGGGTTCCCACACAAACACAAAGCAGAAGATGAAGCACCGCCAAATATGCTTCCAAACCAACTTCCTTTCAAGCCAAAGACTAGAAAATATGATGAAGCATATCTTGCCTTTGGCTTCAGCTGCACAATGGTGGTGCCAAGGTAGGTATCCGTGTTTCACGGACAAACAGTATCCCACATTCATGATTCTTAGTTCACAAACACTTGTTGTAATGATTAACTACTCCTGAAATATTGGAGATGTTAGCTCTTTATACAGTAAAGTTACAGTGGGATACAGATAATGTCAGGCTGATCCTGCCACAAATTGTTCCCCGTGTATAAATCACGGACAAACAGTATCCCACAGTTGTTTGTTTTTAAACTCATTTTGCACAGACAGGCACGTTGAATATTCTTACACAGTTAAAAAAAGAAAAATAACTACATGTAAAATAATTACACCATAAAGATGGTTTTGTTTTCTGTTATTTAAGGCTGCGTCCGCCCGTACATGGGTATTTTTGAAAAAGAGAGATTTTCCATTTTCGTTAAAAAAATTAAATAAAAACCCGTCCACACGTGCAGTTTCAAAAAATTGCGTGTGTATATGTAAGCCTGTAAAAACTACAGATAGTAACAGCAACAGTATTTTTGTCTTTATCTGCCATTGTAGAAATGCATCTCACATAAATAATAATGTGGCGCACAGCATGTCGTCAAAAAAGGCGCACACATTTGACGTTGCGTGACTAAATCTCCGTTTTCCTCGTCCACAGATAAATGCAAAAAGGGACTTTTTGAAAACTCCACCCTGGCAGGAGTTTTTAAGAATCTCAGTTTTCAGTGATCCAAAATACCGCTTGCGTGTCAACGAAAGGCCCAAAAGCATATTAAACAAGCTGGCCGAGGCAGTGTGATGCTTTGGGTGATATTCTGCTGGGAAATCTTGGGTCCATGTGGATGCTACTTGGGAACATACCAACTACCTAAGCATTGTTAACATTGCATTGTTTAAGTTATTTACTGTACAGCCCTTTGGTCCTGTGCTAAGTATTTTAAAGTGCTTTATAAATAAATTTGGATTGTTACAGACCATGTAGACCCTTTGATGGAAACTGTATTCCCTGTTAGCTATTAACTTTTTCACCAAGATAATTCGCACTGTCACGAAACAAAAATGGTTCAGGAATGGTTTGAGGAGCACAACAATGACTTTGAGATACTGACCGGGTCTTCAAATTCCCCACATCTAAATTCAATAAAGCAGCTGTGGGACAAACTAGACAAACAAATCCAATCCAGGGAGCCCCAGCCTCCAACTTACAGGACTTAACAGGACTTGTTACTAATATCTTGGTGCCAGATATAGCACACCTTCAGGAGTTGAGTCCATGCTTCGTTGAGTCTAGGCTCTTTTGACAGCAAAAGGGGGGGGCAACACAATTACACAGTTGGTCTTAATGTTATGCCTGATCAGGATATATAAATATAGCTATAATTCCTAGGCATTTAAGCCAAAAAGTCTGTGTTGTGTTTTTATCTTGAGTATTTAATTTAAAATCTATCATCATGGTATGTACAGGCAAAATTCTAGAAAACAAAATATGTAATTCTTGAAATGTTTATGGAGTGAATTGGGATTGGAGATTCTTCTCTAACGTTTCTTTATTTTTCAGGTTTGCTTTTTGTGTGTGTGTGTGTGTGTGTGTGTGTGTGTGTGTGTGTGTGTGTGTGTGTGTGTGTGAGACTAGCATATGCATTATTTATGTGGGTCTGAAAAGATGATATGGGCACGGCCCAATGTCTTGCAATTTCCAAACAACTCCTTAAAGCCAAAGATTAATGAAGAGGAATTTTTCAAAATAGAAAATGCCAGATAGCGTATTACACACAAAACGGCATGAATGTTCTAGTACTTTTGGACTTTTGCGTAATTTAAAGCTCTCTCAATGCATGTGGTGCCTGAATTAAGGTTTTATGGGTGATAATTTTCTCTGGGGTTGGTTCCACTCGCGACAAAACAGTATTCCCACATACATGATTCTTAGGTTCGATGCACAAACACACTTGCTAGTAAGATTTTAATGAAGTATGGACTACTATGTACCTTTTGTACATTATTGTGAAGGTATATTTTAGCTATTCCTTATTATACTCTCACAAGATTAGACAATCTGTGTGCTGATCTGGGGTCGGGCGGGCATCAATAGCAACTTATTCTGCTCAACAACCCTCTGACTAATGGTCAGGCCTGCTGGATGTTCCTGCCTCGGGCTCCCCTCGCAACCGACAAGACCGAGGCTTTCCGCCCCCTGGTGCGAGGGTATACACACTCACGAGCCAAATCGGTCAATAACCGCCCTCGAGCCTAGTTCTCGGTAATTTATGGAACTTTTTTCACAACGAGACACCTCGAATACGGCTCTATTATTTGGCACAGACAGGAGCCCATCGTGGATGGAGAATTTTTGATGTCTTACCACCAGGTTATGGAGAAGAGAATTGAGAGAGAGAGGTAAGCCGGGGTTTAAATCCCCTGCAACGGCACTTTAGAGTGACAGTTTGGCTGTTTGTTGATGATACTGTGGCATGCATAAATACAGGCTGGAGTACATGGAGAAGAGCAAACATCTTCAGGACCAGCTGAAGGAGCTCAAGTCTGAGATCGAGTCTCTGAAGCTGGAGGAGCAGCAGCAGCAACAGGCCAGTCTCTACAACCTGCACAGTGAGGCGAGGGGGTACATCCCAGAGCCCGTCTACATAGCTCACAGCAACGTACGTATGAGCCATTCATGTAATGTCATTCGTTTTATTGATGCTTAGTTATGTGTCAGAGTGTTAGTATAACCAAACCAGTAACTGCAGCTCACGCCCACTAATGATCCTAAGACCCAAACTCTTCCACAGCATGCATTTTGAATTTCTTTGATATTTGTGCTGATTGGGACCTGATGAATGTAAAAACAAAGAATTACCAGATTTTTTAAAAAATTTTTTACCTTATTTTTGTTTTTAAGAAAAATGAGAGCCACATATGAGGATATTCGTTTAAAATTTTGATAGAACAGTAGCAGTATAATGTCCTCGTAAGTGGATATCAGGCCCTTGTAGAGCAAAATTGAGTATTTTGGTCTAAATAACCCAAAATGTGATGTCCACATATGTGGACGCCAGGACCTCATTAAATAAAGGCCGGTCCAAAAAAATGCCAATATGTGGAATGCGCAGGTCCCTGAGGAAGGTTAATCCAGGTTTGTGAACAAACATGCTGACCTATCCCAGACACAAGGCATTGTCAGGATTCCTTCATCCGTCCACAATCATCAATTAAAGGATTGACAATGGAATCATGGAAACTGTCTTCCTGATTTATTCGTGCGCAGGGTAAACCACCTAAGTTTAATTATTTGTCATTTAGGAGTAGGGATAACTTGTTCTTAAAATTTTTTGCGAAAATCCAAACCCTTCAATGGCAGCTTTATTTAGAAATTCTCCTCTAACATTAAAGTATTTTCATGGAGCTCAAAAAGCAGACCATTGAAAGTATGTTCTCATCCGGAGCTTAGGTCGGGTGTTCATTTAATCGGGATAGGGACCAAAAAGCCATTTATCTCCTAAGGTCAATTTTTGGAATAACATGCGTGGGTCTCTCGAAGTTGTGAGGGTTGTGATGCCGCATATTGGTATGAGTTGGAATGTATATTTCTCGTATTGGGAAAATTCTTTGGGTATCCTTAAATCGTGGTAACTTGCTACTCAGCTAGGGTAAAACCTATGGTTTACACAAAGAAACACCGCCAGTCCAATAATAAAGCATCTGTTTAAACATTGCAGGAATCAGTTCTAGTTTTGAAATTGCGAGTTTTATTTATTAAGCATGCATGTGTACTCATGCCAGATCCACTTGGTAAATTTGGTGTACCTCCTGTTGTCTATAAATTGGTACCTTTGTTTATTAGATGGCTTTGAAATTTACAACTTAATTGACAATTTTGGATGGGGAAATTTTCGTTAAGCAAATCTCATTATGCAAAGGGACATTAACGTAGCAGAAGCACGGCACCCAATCCTTGGGAAGTTCTCTAACAGGCGGAAATTCCTTGAGATGTATTTAAAACACTTGTCTTAAGCTATGTACCATTAATAGAAATTAAGTCTACAGTAAATTAATCATGACCATCTGGGAGAGAAGCAAGCGGAAAAAATCATAAATAAAAAATGGAGTGTGGCAGAAGTGGTTGATATATGGGGTTTAGGAGGGGACGGCACAACACATAAGGAAAATGGTTTATTTGAGGAATTCTCATGAACCCGGCGTCGCTGTTCCAGACATTTCCTTCCTCATATTACATTCAACAGTCTTTTGCATCTATACAATGTGATTGTCTTGAATTATTATAAGCCAGCTGGTTAGAGCAATTCCTTAGATTCACAGAGAACATAGTTCTTAATTTCGATGGAGGTTGCTCCAGACAATCTACCAATAACTTATGGTACCTTACACAGGGATTACACTTATGATAGCAATCTTGGGGTGCCAAAATATAGCAAATACGCATCTTCATTTATCATGCGGAGTCTTTAAAGATTTCCATGCTAATTCACAGGGCATACCTTTCTCGCATTTTGCATGTTCTCGAATGGTCTCTTCTTTGGGACAGCGAAAATTAATCTGATTGGTTTGCGACGGGGGGTGTCAAAACGCCCAAATCTGCACTGAAGACTAGCCGTTAGGGGAATACTCTGTAAATAGTTATTATGACCTGAATCAGGATATATAACATAGTACCGTATACAGCCTATTGAATAGATTCTAGGCGAGCTTTAATAAATTTAAGGGATATACCGGATAAGCAAAAAGAAGGCTTGGTAAATAGTTACTGTTGGTATTTATCACTTGGTTTTGTGTAGTTATTTGCCTTTAAAATGACTATTTTGAGATGTGTGCAAATTATGAAAAAAATTTACATAAAATCGAAATATGTCTATTGCATGGGTATTTGTGGAATTTTTTACAGAATTACTGGGGATGTAACAATAAACCTTATGTAAATTGAAATAACCACACAACAGCTATTGGTTTCAATTTCTCTTGAGTTTGTTTTTTGCAAGAGAAACTCGGCGATGGCATACGGAAATGTTGGCTGGCGCAAGATTTGGCCCTGGGCATGTTTTTGAAGTAGTGGTTTTGACTCTCTTAGGCACCCTTTAATATTTGAGGGTTGTGAAAGAGTCATTGTTTCAAGAGTGTGCGTCGTTGTATCTGTTTGTTGTCTGTTGTGCTGCGGTAATAGCCGTGTTTGGGTTTAAGTGTGTTGTGGTGCTGTGTAGTCTTTGGGTGTGCTGGTGAGCTTGGTGTGAAGTTCTTATTGTTACTATGTTATTTGTTCTAGTTGTATATACTTTTTTAAATCTATAATTTTAAAACTGACAAATGAACTTGGTCCCATAAAGAGTAGTGTTCCCTTAAATGTGATTAATAATCAATTGATTTCCTTCATAGGCAAGGATTTTACTTCTTACATTTTGGCTTGTTTTTTTTTTTGGTTTTTTTTTTTTTTTTTAACAGAATCAATCGCACAGAAGAAGAGTACGCCAAGATATTTAACTCAATAAACGGGTAAGTTGAT
>NW_024583054.1:182190-189559 GCF_018398535.1 Haplochromis burtoni | reverse complement strand
CGTTGTCTTTCATACTGAATGCATTTTGTTGTAGTTCGAATAAGGTGTAATCGTAGGTCTTAAACAGATATTGTCTTTATTTACACTTAATTTGTACTGCAAGCTTTCTTTATGTTATATTGCAGCAACATAGGTTATTGGATTGGCTCATAAGCTTCAGAGGGTGGTCAAGGCTTAGGTTGTAGATTGGTTGATTACCTTGTAACCAAGGTTCTCTGAGTGGAGAGAATATCTTTCTGACTCCAGGCCGCTTAGAAAGATATTCCACTCAAGGTTAACCAAAGACGCTACAGGCACATAGTGCTTTAATCGCTACAATGTCAATTCATGTTATTAGACCACCACATGTGCTTTGCCTTAACAAGTACACACACATCAGCTGCGCTGTGGGGATCTTTCCCTTGTTACACACATCATATGTAGGTTAGAGAGTCTAAGCATGATAGAGAACAGGTTGTTGGCAAACCTGACAGTCACTGAACCTCAAGTTAGTTTTCATGATAATGACTCGTTTTCTATTGGCATGTGATTTGGTGAATGAAAAGTATATTCTAATGAAATAGACAGAAATATGAAGCTTAGCTGTATGTTCAAAAGGCATGATTTAACTGCACACCATTTAAGTGTTAAAAAAATTTTCTCACTGCTGCACATCAGTTGCATCCATCCAGTTTCGTTAGAAGTTATTCAGAACTTTGTTCTAGTATCTATAATGTCTGGCTTTAACATTTCTATATGCTTACTGGTTGTAATTTTAACACATGAGATATTAAGAGTTACACTTGAAGGCATTGTACTTATTGCTTTTACACAAATTTGAAAAGGTAGACACAATTCCATTGAAGCACCTCCTAGCTTATTTGTCTAAATTGTGGCTCCTCAGGTTGTTGTTGCCAGGTGGAGATGTAGATCTTCAGACGTCACAGTTTAGTCGAGCTGCCAAGATCTTTTACAACTTGGCTCTGAAGGTATGGGTTTTGATTTGTTTAACTGTCTATCAGGACTGACGACCCTGAGATTTTTTTTTTATATATCTAAATCTTTAGAGCTATCTAAAGATTTAGGCTTAAAAATAATGGCCATTGCCTTCATGTATTGGTACCTTGTCTTTATTCACTCCTTGGTCCTGCAGGGCAATGATGCTGGAGACTACTTCCCTATTTGGGGAACCTGCCAGGGCTTCCAGCAGCTCACTGTCCTGACTGCCAACAAAAACCTCCTCACGCTTACTGATACTAAGGCTGTGGCTCTACCTCTGACACTCACATCAGGTTTTTCTGTTACTTTCTGTTATTCCATTTGGTTATTTTGTCAGGTTAGATACAAGTTTGCTTACATTCTTTCACAGTCATTCAAATTAGCATATTTTTATATATTTATTCCATGAAAATATACTCCTTGTCATTCTCTGTGACACAAATCTGTATCCATCCGCTAGTGGCCCCATCTAGCCGATTATTCCGGAATTTTCCCAAAGATTTGCTGCGGTCTTTGGCTAGTGAAAACATCACTGCAAACTTCCACAGTTGGAGTCTCTCCATGCAGGTAATTTCTGCTTCTTCTTTTTTTCTTTTCTTCCTGTCATAGGTGAAGTTTTTGTTTTATTTTTTTTTTCTGAAACTTTTAAAATGTTTATTATATACCAATCTGTTAATGGAAGTAGAACAGGTTGCAAGGGATCTGTTTGTTTTTTTCCCTTGTTTTTTTGTTTTTTTTGTTTTTGTTTTTTTGTTTTTTTTGGGGGGGGGTTCTTTTAAAATACAGTCTCATAAGTACCATCGTACTTAAACCAAGAAACACCTGAAACACCTTTGAAAACTGTCCTGAAAACTGTCCAAAATTACCCAGGGAAATTGGATATTACTACAAATTTCTGGTCAAGTACTTATGGGTGGAAAGTAAACATAAGCATAAACTATGTTTAGTTTTCTACTTTAGCATACTAACATGACAGTGCACCTCAGCAACAAAGGAGCTGAAATGTAAGCTTTTCTTCCATGAATGTGTGCCGATAAGAAAATTATCATCTTCCACATTGTACATATAATTTATATAAATGGAGATTGAACATGTGCTCTAATTGCTCTTCTTTTGACCAAATAAATTATTGGCTTGTATCTCAAATTTTGGTGTTGTTAGAAATAAATTGCAAACACACACATGAAAGGTCTGCAGAAGGTCCAGAATGAGGCTCCACATTTGTCTTTCAACAAGTCTAAAAGTGGACAGATATTGTTGCTCCTGTCAGCCACCACACGGACAAGTTCTTGTTTACAGATGATTTATTCAGCGTTCAGTGACAGGATCACTCAGCGTCGTCATCATCGTGAGAACTAACCAAACAAAAGCAATTCAGCAACATCACCGTTTCTTAAACATAAAAGATAATACTACTTAGATTTTAACACACATTAAGTGAAATTAAATAACTTAACTGTATTGTTGTAAACATGTTGCATGATGGTTATCACAGTAAACCCAAACAAAACAAAGGTGTAGAAACAAATGCCTGTATATGGCAGTTTCATCGAAACTCAAATTAACAAAGTCACCCTAAACACACCTCATTGCCTGCTGTAGCCAAACGGGAGAAAGTAAATGGTTACTGTATACAGTAAAATATTCAAACAGTAGATTGTGAATGATAAAATATAAAAAAAAAAAACATTATTTTATTATGAAATGCATCTATTAATATATAATTGGTGTTTTTGAACCACTTAGGGTGGCTGTACCTCAGGTGGTAGAGCAGGTCACCTACTAACCTCCACGTCTGCTCCAGTTTGCGTGCCACATATCCTTGGGCAAGATACTAACTCCAAGTTGCTCTCTGATGCATTCACTTAAGTATGAATGCATGTGAATGTTAGATAGAAAGCACTTGCGTAGAAAGAATATTTTAAAAAAAAATGGTTGTGTGAATGAGGCAAGTTGTATACAGCGCTTTGAGTGCTCAGAGTAGAAAAGCACTATATAAGAACCAATCCATTTATCATTTACCATTCCATTTACAGAATTACAGTCGAAATGCCAAACTCAGGAGGTTTTACAAGATCCTGTCCACTAACAGTGATGGAAAGAAAGAATTCATCTCTACTATGGAAGGTAACATGTATTAACTACCCTGTAGTTTCCATGCCATTCATTACATAATGGATTCTATTCTGCTGTCTTAAACACACAAAAAAAATTATCTGAATTTGAGGTCAGCATGAAATTTGGCATAACTATCCACCAGATGGCAGCACCACTGTACAACTCGAAACCTTGGATCAGTCCAACAGGAAAACTCTCTGATGACAGTCACTCATATTTTTCTTGTTTTAAATATAATTGATCACTCCATGATTCAGTGGTTTCCAAAGTGGGGGGGGGGGCGCAGAGCTGTGGGGTGGGCAGATATTCTTGTAAAACAGGGGGGCCTAGCTAGCAAAAAAAGCTGGGGAACCACTGCCGTAACTTGTTTTTAGGGAAACAACATTGGAATTAAATTTGCTGTGACATATTTTGTGTTGATGAACCTATTTTTTAAAAGTTTGTGCTGATGACAATGATTTGAAATAACAATATTAATAATGTCTCTTGTTTTCAGCCAACCATTACCCATTTTATGCTGTGCAATGGCATCCAGAGAAAAGTCCTTTTGAGTGGGTAGATAAGCCAGGAATGATTCATTCTGTTTCCGCTGTAAGGGCCAGCTTCTACACTGCCAGCTTCTTTGTTTCTGAAGGTAACACAAAGTCTGTCCAATCCAAGTCCAGCCTGTAGATATTAGGACAATCACGTATTTTGTTTTTAATAATTTGGCCTCTACACATCACTATAGTAGACTTGAAAATGAAATAATCAGGATTTGATTCAATTCAATTTTATTTAAAGTATACAGCACAAAATCACAACAAGAGTTTACTCAAGGAACTTGCTGTAATATTGTAAGGTAAAGACAATAATGGAGAGAAACCTAACAATCAGACAACCCCCCCTATGAGCAAGCACTTTGGCAACAGCGGGAAGGAAAAACTCCCCTTTTAACAGGAAGAAACCACTGGCAGAACTAGGCTCAGTCATCTGCCACAACGTTGGGGGTGAGTGGAGGGAGACAAGACAAAAAAACATGCTTTGGAAGAAAGCCAGAGAATAATAATAACTAATAATTAAATGCAGAGTGGTGTATGAACACATGGTGAATGAAAAAGGGGTGAGAGAAGGAGAAATGCTCTGTGCATCAAGCCTAGGTCTTATTGCAGCACAACTAAGGGTAGCTTCAGGGTCACCTCATCCAGCGCTAACTATAAGCGTTGTCAAAAAAGAAAGTTTTAACCCTAATTTTAAAAGTAGAGAGGGTGTCTATCTCCCAAATTCAAGCTGGGAGCTGGTTGAGACAGAAGAGGGGCCTGAAAGCTGAAGGCTGTACCTCCCATTCTGCTTTTAAATATCCTAGGAACCATAAGTAAGCCTGCAGACTGAGAGGGAAGTGCTTTACTGGGGGGATATTGTACTATAAGGTCTTTAAGATAAGATGGGGCATGATTATACAAGACCTTGTATGTGAGAAGAAGGATTTTAACAGGGAGCCAGTGAAGAGAAGCCAATCTAAGAGAAATATGTTCTCTTGCCAATCCCTGTCAGTACTCTCTCTGCAGCATTTTGATTAACTGAAGGCTTTTCAGGGAGTTTTCATGACATCCTGATAATAAAGAATTACAGTAGTCCAGCTTGAAAGTAGCAAATGCATGAACAAGTTTTTCTCTGCGATAGGATGTTTCTAATTTTAGAGATATTGCGCAAATGGAAGAAAGCAGTCCCACATATTTCTTAATGTTTGCATTGAAGGATGTATCCTGTTTAAAAATGACTCCAAAATTCCTCACAGTGTTACTGGAGGCCAAGATAATCCCACGATAACACTGAAGCACAGACATTTGGCTTTAATTTGAGAGGATCCCCAAACATGTTTACGATTTACAGCCACTTTTATGCACTGCTGCAAAAATTAAAGAAACTTTGAAAACATGTCAGATCTCAATAGGGGAAAAATGTTTAATAGCTATACTGATATGGCTTGGGTAGTGTGTTAGGAATTAAAGGATCTTACATTGTTTGATGGAAATTAAAATTATCAACTTATAAACAGGTGAATTCGAACACAGAAAAAAGTGAAAAATGATGCGGCATGCTATTCCGAAATTTCATTGCAGCAAATCAAAAATGGTAGTCGGTAGTTTGATGCAATACTGATTTTAAAAAGTGTCCTTTGTTTTGTTTTTTTGAGCAGTATATTTTGTTTTATACCTCTCAAAATTAAAACTTTAATCATTTGATTTTCTAGATCCCATCACTGAAATTGCATTTGATCATATTGTGTGTTTAAAAATATTTTTTTTTTTAATATAAAAAAAAGTACATTCAACAAACACTGTTATTGCCTAGAAACAGTAGTTCTGATGCAGAGCAAAACACTGACATTTTTAACTTGGTGATTAAATTTGAGATGTTTGTTGTGGTAAGGCATTTTGGAATTTGTGAATTAATGCAGCAAATGGTTCATTTATGTTTAAGTCATTGCTGATGCATAACAGTCATTCAGCACTTTTTATAAAGAGAGTAGCCTTTTTGCTGTATTATTAAACTACTCCACTACTTTGTGTTGTCTTTTCTTTCCTCCTTTTTCTCCTCCAGCCATGAAAAACCACCATCATTACCCCAGTCCTGATGAGGAGGACAAAGCTCTCATTTACAACTTTCCTCCTGTTTACAGAGGCTTTGATGCTGTTTTTGTGCAGAATTATTACTTTGATTGATGATCAGTGCTGAAGATGAACCATACCTGGTCACAGCCTAGTCCAAGTTAGTCAAATCTTGGTTAATTTTCTGCTTTAAACTTGATAGAGTTTCAACATACAGTGGCCTAAGAAATCAAGTCACAGATAAAATGCAGAAATTAAACTGATTAAAATGTAGTGATAGATGATAGCTGAAAATATGTCAGAATGCAAATAAAGTCCCAAGTAATTAATTTAGGAGAAAAAATAAAAAGGAAATGCTCAACAAGTGTATTTTTTTTTCTCCTGCAGTATTTTCAAGACATGTTGTTAGCACTGGTTTTAATCCAAATAAACCTTGCAATTTTGGGGGGGAGGGGGGAGTTACTAGTCTGATCATTTTTATTCCAGAATGTGTTTAAGCCACCTGCAGGATCCTTAACGTATGCTGCTAACTTTTTTTGTTTGTTTGATTTTAATTTATTTATTACTTTCACTTTATTTTTTGACAGCATTGCTTTGGGGTTAGGATCTATTAAGAGCGTCTTTATTCTTAAAAAGAAGTATCAGTATCTGTTGTAAGTTCATCTCACCTTGATTGTATTGTTTTGGACATAGGTGTGCATCCAAGTGTTTTATTTTTTACTAAGAAATGGTATATTTTGTAAAACATTGACTGAGAATGAAGCTTCTCTGATGATTTGCAGGTTGTTTTTGTCAGGTTTAATATTTCTATTGATATTAACTGGGGTTAAATTATGCTAGTAGGACTATACAATCAAAGTATAATCAAACAGATGGTACATGAATTTTGGATTTTAAAATTGCTGAACTCTTAAAAGTTATAGTATGATTTCATAACTTTCCCATCAGCAAATTTCCTAAAACTAGTACCGGTACATGAAAGGCTCATTCTTGTCCAAATTTTGTTTACTATTTAGCTAGTCATCTTAATTTTTTTTGATACATGTATTGAATGTACGATCGGTGGAGGTTGCAGTCTTGTTTGTATGTTGTACCATGTGTCAGATGATTAGACAATAAAGGGAGTTAAATAAACTTCAGTCTATCCAAGAGTCATTGTTTTGTCATGAAATAAAGGGGTGAGAAACAATGTTTAAAACCAGTACTGTAAAGTGATTTTTTTCCAGTGTTAAAAAAACAAATTCTACCACCCATATGCACTCACAGAAAACTGTATCAGGTAGGTGGGTCAACAAGAAGCCTGTTGCTGGAAACCTTCCTCAGAAATTTTGATTCATGCCGAGCAGTTGCTCTAGATTTGTTGTCTGGATATTCATGACGCCAGTCTTCCATCCCACTGTAAGAAGAGGGGTATACCATTGTCATAAAGGGAAGGATGTGGCTAACAACAATGCTCACGTAGGTTGTGACATTTAAACAATTCTCAAATACTGCTAAGGGGCAGAAGTCTTGTAAGAAAATATTCCCCACATTCAGACCACCACAACAGTGAAATGTACACAATACAAGGCAGAATGAATCTATGCTAATATGTTGTGCGCAGAGGCGGAGCCAGACATTTGAAACACCCGGGGCTTAGCCCTAAAGGGTAGTAGCCTATGCATGTGGGATTTTTTTTTTTT
>NW_024583054.1:152180-180105 GCF_018398535.1 Haplochromis burtoni | reverse complement strand
CTCGCTCAGTCGCTTAGTGCCTGAGCTCGGATCATACCAATATCAGGGGGGATTCACGCACAGTCGTAAATTCCGACAGTGTGCACTATGTGCTTCGACTATTGTGTGTACTTTGTGTTTTAAACAGTTGTCAGCCAGGCATCTAACTATGAAAAAATTACACTCCAAAAGACCCCGGGCTTCTGACAAAACAACACGGGCTTAACCCCCACGCTCTGCCCCTGGTTGTGTGCACACCAAAATTGGACCTTATGTTTCAAATTTCACAGTTCAAACCCAGACTTATTAGACCAGGTAATGATTTCTAATCTTACTCCAGTTTTGGATGAACCAGTTCAAATTGTTTCTGTTCTTTGCTGACAGGAGTGGAAACTGATGTATTCCTCTGCTCCTGTAGCCCATCCACTTCAATGTACTTTTTCATGTTTGTCGGGCAGTATTTCCTCACTGGATCAAGATATTCACATTGTGTTGTTGCAGAGAATCCACCTGGCTACTGTCCCACTCAATGAACACGTTTCCTAAATATCATGTTTGCTGAAGATATTATGTCTTTATTTTAATCGAAAACCCTTCATAAATCCTGTTGGCAACAGCCAGTTTAAACAAAAATATTATAATTTCATTTAAAACACTTTATGTGGTGCTTAATTTAAAGGCTGTTCGTTGTTAATCTAAAAACAAATTCCTAGCATTTCTGTTGATATAATTCTATTCAGTGTTTTGAATTTGTTGATGGACTATTGCAGTGTTTATGGTGCGTATCATCTGTCTCTGGTGCATTGCAGACAACATCATTTATTGGATATTGGATGTGTGTAAATATACCTCTTACTGTAGAAATGAGTAATGCATCTTATTATTTTTATAATGTAATATAATCCAAGTAATATAATGTTCAAGAAAAGGTGCAATGGGTTCAAGGTGGGGACAGAATTACATCAGGGATCTAATGTATAGTGGTCTCTTATGTATATTTCCCTCATATAAAAACACAATTTCATTGTTAAAGCATTGCACAGTTTTGCACATTATTAATGTTGCCTGATGAAGTCATGGTATCGGTTCGAGGCATACTAAGTTTCTAAATGCATGGCGCAACATAAAAAAGCAATCTTGACAGGACAAGATTCAGCTGTACATCTCCACCTAAAGGATAAAGGTCATTCTTTCGACGATGCCAACCTTCCCATTTTGAACCGAAGAGACTGATTGTTTGAAAAAGGAGTAAGCGAGACCATCTATGCCCACTGTGAACAACCAACTTTGAACAGAGGGCATGGCCTACGACAACAACTGTCTGCCACGTGCAATGCAGACCCCTTCCCAGCTGCCTCAACCTCCTCTCACGTCTTGTATCAGGTGACCTCAATAATTTGTCAATCACTAGCCAGTGAGCATCCCTGAATTATTCTCCCTTTTGACTCTAATGTTCCTCTTGTCCTCCTGTACCAACCTACTGTTTTCTATCCATTTGTCTTCCTTGGTTTTCTCTCTGTCAGTGTGAGTGAATTAACTCTGCTTGCCTGTTTCACATGTGGATTTCCTGAAGGAGGCCCCGCCCTCCTGACTTACACACTTGGAAGCTGTTAGCAGTTAACTCATCTATGTGCAATTGGCATTTCCTGTCTGCTGTTTAACACTGAAGAAATATCTCATATAATGCCAGACAACTGAACTGTGATAGTGTGGTTAGCCTTGTCTTACTCTGTGGTTTTGCCTTGTTGTTTGGATCAGTATTAGAACTTGGACCCACCTTTTCCCCCTCTGCACAGATGCTTCTAGTCTAGTGGAGAAAAAGATCTGTAGATTTCCCATCCTGCCCCTCATTCCCAAACACTCCACACCCGTTTAATCAACATGTTTTCCTTCATTTCCTACAGTAAACCTGTTGAACTTTTAATGTGTGTCCAGCATTTGAGTCCAGCCTTGAGACTTTGCCTTGGCATAACTTAGTTTTAAAAAATTACAGTCATGTTATTTTCAATAAAACTTAAAATTAGTGACAGTAGATTATTATTTTTTGAAGTACAACTAAGGAGGATTTCAACATATGCAGCAGTGGACTTCAAGAAATCTCTAAGCAAGGGCAAGCCTAAATTAAATATAGATTAAATGTCAGTGGTGAATGGTGATCTTCCTAGTGCAAGTTTCCTAAGATTACAGCCAAAAATGCAACTTTAAACTCTGTCATGAAAGAAACAAACAAATAAATTATTGATATAGGTTGTGGATGTGTGCATAAAGTTTAGGTTCTTTGAATAAAATGTGTTTCTAATTAATCAAAGTTGAATTTTGTTTTCAGATGTACATGTTGGTTTTTTAATATTTGCCATCTTCATTAGTCATGAAGATTTCAAAACTGATTGCTGAAAGAAAGTTGAGGGGAAATAAATTATGGCTATTTTATCATGTGGATCTAGTTATTCTCTGGTGTTATCAGTGTTGTTTCTGTTTGGCATCCTGTGTGACTAAGTCTCCACTAGATGGCATTACGAGACCATTAAATACAGGCTTCTTTTCATGCATGAACAGTGGAGAAGCAACAATCTATGAGTGCAGAGTTGATATTCAGTATGTTGAATATTTTGGTAAAAATTAGACCTACAATAAACTTTAAAAGGCTTTAGGACAAGAGTAATACTGAAGGACGGATAAAAAACAAAGGGTCACCAAACCTGGATGAAAGGTTCAGAAAGTGTAAACTGGAATATAATCTAATACACTAGAAAAACAACTAAATAGACATTGTGATACAATTTTTGGCATTTTTGTCCTACAATCCATTGCCTCTTTAGCAAAAGAGTAAAAACAGACAACAAACCAAAATATGTTTCTATTATTAAATGTAGCTTAACTACATGACCGGATATGAACATGGACACCACATGAAAGACAGGTGTAATAATCTCTATATCTTGTCACAAGGTAATGATCATGATCTCCATGACTGCAGACCAACTCTCTTCTATATTCTGTTGGGTTGCCTGAAACTGTCCTTTGTTAACTGATGTTTTATATATTATACATACAGTAGCCTTGGCCATTGATCCTTTGATACAGTCTGTGCATTTGTGAGTGTCTGCACATCTAGAGATCTGTCTGGGCATAAAAACTGCCTACTGTCTAGGCCAAGTCTATATACTTACATATCTGAATAGTAAGCAATCACTCTCAGAAGTATACACACACACACACACACACACACACACACACACACACACACACACACGTACACACAGATTGTTTGTTAGATTTTCATGGGATCATTTTCTTTAATCTTGTGCACTGAAACTTTCAAGGCCTTCTGAGAAATAAGCAGATATTTTTTTCTAAGATGTCTTGTGCAGAGAGTGGAGTTAGTGGAAAGTAGGATGGATTAGATAGGCAAGGAAACAAAGAGGAGCAAAATAGGGTTCAAAGCGAGGGTTAGCAGGGGAAAGGGAAGTTGGAAGAGTAATAAAAGAAGAATTAGGCACCCAGCTAACTGGTCGATGTCAGATACACATGAGGTTTTTTTTTGGCTGTATTTGTCTATTACCATTGCCTTCAAATGTATACTGTACTCTACAATTAATTGCTTTGTTAAATATTTAAATCATTTTGATGATTTTTCCACATTTCTAAACACACTTAAGGCAAAAGATGGATTGGGTCATTTGCACTGAACGTTTCATTCATTATGGTTTTGGACTCAGAAATGATCTTTGAGAATTAATTATTCTGTTAACTAAATAACAGGACATTACATCCTGACATTACAGAGCATAAAACCTAAAGGTTGTCTCACCAAAAGTTTTCTCCTCTGGACAGTCATGTGCCAGGTTGTGTGCGTAATGTAAATAATAGCACCCCAGTTACATATTTCATTTTACTATAATGATTGTGTGGGCCAATCTGAAGGAAAGTTACATGGCACCATCACACATACTTTATTGTTATTAACATCCATCCATTCATTCATGGAGCCTATCCCAGCTGTCTTAGAGGCAGGGTACAGCCATAGACACAGACAGCCATCAGCACTCACATTCACTCCCACATTTACACCTATGGGCAATTTAGAGTTTCCAGTTAGGAAACAGTGCTAACCACCGTGCCTCTGTATTAAAAAAAATATTATAAATCCAAGTTATTTTTGCTTTTCCTATATATTATGTTCATTTCATCATCACCCAGGAAATGTGGTGTTATGAATGTGTGAAGTTAAATGAATGTATACATATGTAACTTAAGGGTCCCCAACATTTATATCTAGGATGGGATTTTGTTTGAATCATCACTAAATATCCAACTGGCTCCTTTCGATGTGGAGGAGCAGCAGCTCTACTCTGAGCCCCTCCCGGATAGCTGAACTTCCCACCCTATCTCTAAGAGAGAGGCCATCCACCCTTTTTAGGAAGCTCATTTCTGCTGCTTGTATCCACAGCTCATGACCATAGGTGAGGGTAGGGACATAGATCGATGGGTAAATTGAGAGCTTCGCTTTTACACTCAGCTCTCTCTTCACCACGGCAGACCGGTACAGCGTCCGTATCACTGCAGCCACAGCACCAATCCGTCTGTCGATCTCCCGCTCCCTTCTCCTGTCACTTGTGAACAAGACCCCAAGATACTTAAACTCACCCACTTGGGGCAACAACTTGTCCCTGACCCTGAGTGGGCACTCCACCCTTAATAATAATTAGAACTATAATAGTGAACATAAAGATGCCACTCTTATACTGGTATGTTTTAACTTACATATGTTGTGTTTCTGTAGCTGCTCACCAGGTAAACTTCTTGCTGCATTTCAGCCACAGTGGACGTCCTGATTACCTTTGAAATATACCACCTGTCTTCATTAGAAGAAGAAGAAGTCTTCAAGTAGCTCTTAGTGCTTTAACCAGTGTTGGGTAAGTTACTTTAAAATAGTAACTTAGTTACATTACTAGTTACTTCTCTCAAAAGTAACTCAGTTACTTCAAGTTACTCGTTACTTTCAAAGTAACTAGTTACTAGGGAAAGTAACTTTGGTTTTACTCAGAATTCTCTTGTTAATGTGTTGCTTCCATAACTTTGCCAGTCTTCTAGCTTGCTTACTTGCCACAAGTGCACTGTGCCACCTACCAATAGAAAGGAAAAGATAATGTGCATATTTCCACGAGAGAAATCCCACGCCTGGACCGTCATTGACTGCTGCCATGATTCTAGCCTACGTCACAGCGTCATGTGCGCCTTTTACATCCAACACAAAAACTGCAGTCGTGGTGCTTTCGATTGTACTCAGAACTCGGAAATTCTGCCTTCTGAATAGGAAGATGTAGGTAACACCAGACTGCAGATGAGCTGCTTACAGGGCTGGACTGGGACAGAAAATTGGCCCGGGCATTTTGACTAGAGACCGGCCCACCATTATAGGAAAATCATAAAGCCTTTGAATGAAAACAAACACTGTTGTGACAGTGATGTACAGTCTTGTATATGTATGATTTCTATATGTTGTACATCAGATAAAAACTTTGGTTGTAAGATTCAGATAATTATTTAATAAAAGCTAGATATTTAAATGAGAATAAGAAAGAAAAGTATTTCTTTGTGCCCCCCTTTCCCTGTTAATGCCCTACCTGGCCCCCTGGCAAAACTTTGCTAGACCCGCCCCTGCACAGTTACCAGCTGTCAGCTACCTAAAAAGGATCCTGGTGTTATTTGTCTCTCAGAAACAGTTCATAACTTCCCTTCAACTCATTCATGTCACCTAAAAGGTAAACCTGTTTCTCCATCACCTGTTCAGCTCTGATGATCCAGTAAGGACATCTCCTGGTTTCATCTTCATGTTTCCCTCTCACCAGATAACCAAACCATATCATGACCAGCAGCTTTTTTGCAGCTGTGGCTCCAGCAAACATCAGCTGATACTAGAAATTAATATTAAATAAATTCTAACAACAGCTGATCAAGCTTAAAAGTGCTGCTGTTGTTTAGCGCGACATCCGCTGGTTTCCTCTTTCGGCGCAAAGTGGGCGATAAACAAACAAGAGAGCCGATCAGCTGATCATTGATCAGTTTCATGATTGAAGTAGAAACGGGAGAGGGAGGGGGGAGAATGAGAGAAGAAGAGGCAGCTGTGCAGCAAAGACACAGAATAACTCCAGCTTTGTGCCTTTTTCATTGTAGCTGAATTACGGGACAAACTGTTCCTTTTCACCTCAATAAGAAACGCGTAATATTTTCTCTGAATACCAGACGGGACGGTTGGCAACTCTAATAACTTATGAACAAAATAAAGTTCAACATCATTAACTTCATAGCACCCACCCAGCTGTATAGAAACTCCGTCATGCTAGCTAGCACGCAGTACGGAAAAAGTCAGCATAACGAAAATAAACTCCACCTAAACTTGGTTCATATCTGACCCAGAGAGACTGCAGGTCATAACTTCTTACCTGAAGTTCAGTTCACACTTGGACCGGCGGCCGCCTCGGGTCTCTTTTCCTTCTGCGTCCCTTTTCCTTCATCCACCTGCTGCCTCCACCACTTGCTAATGTTACTGAATCTGTGGAAGCTCCGCGATAGCCACCACACGAAGTAACGAGTAACGACCCTATCTAAATCCCAGTAACGACTAACGCGTTCCTGATTCTGGCATAATAACTAGTTACCGTGCTCGTTACCACAATAATAACGTAGTTACTGTAGTCCCAACACTGGCTTTAACACACATAGATGGCACTTTTTGTGTCCTTTTTACTTTAATATACTTAAAAACCCTGGCTTTGTTATTGAAGTGAGCACCCTTCTCTGTGCATATGTAAAGACTGAAGCTATGAGAGAAATAGCAAGGACATGAATGAAAGGAGGTACTGGGATAAAGGTTAGTTGTAAAGCATCTTGTGGATGCACAGCAAATGTTGGTAGGCTAAAAATGTGCCCTATATGACATTTATCAGTTGGATGTGCATCAGCTGAGTCATCATCTCATGCTTCCTATCATTTAGATCACCTAATCTCTGAGGATTGCGAACTGATCTTGAATTGGCCTGAACTAATGTTTAACTTTGTCTCTGTGCTGAGAAGAAAAAAAACAACAACATATTTTGTGATTGCCTATGAACTTGGGAAATCATTTTCAGTGCTGAATATAAATGAATGCGTAAACAGAAGCTTCTATTTTTTTATGCATTGATTTGTTTACACTGGAATATGTGACATTACTCCTAAGAAGGCTGGGTTCTTATTCTGTTTTCTGGTCATCCACATTCTGACTGATATCAAACAAAGACAAATATAATATATACTACTTCCAGGTAGCTTATCTGTAAATGCACATAGAATTTTGATTATCATTTTGATGTGTGATCATGATATTTGGATGTTTGGCTTACATTGTATTTGGATCTCAGCTAGGTGAAAGAAACAGACACAACGAGGAGAGTTTTCACCTCGCATTCACCTTTTCATGAAGAAATTTACTTTACTCACACCCAAACAGATTACACACATACTTAACAATGCAAAAAGTCTATCACTGGCTTATCTGATATTAGCTTATGTTATCTTATCTTCTTAACCCTTCTGTCATATTTAGTCTTTGCATGTTTTGTCTGAAGTCACTGATGTGTTTGGCTTCTAGGAACTGCTATGGAATGTTTAGATTCAGTTTCTTGCATTAGCTGATTCATCCCCAGTGCAATTTCATGATTAAATTTGTACATATAATCACGTTGCCTCTAGAGCTTTGTTCATACTCATTTCTCACCAAACCAATCAATGCCTTTTCTTTCCTGTCTGCAGTTGGATGTTATAGAGGTATTTACAAGGCAATAAATATTTAAATGATCTGGTGGTGGTGGTGGTGGGGGGGGGCATGGCAAAAGAGTTAATCCTCAAAGGCTAATGATGCAAAGTCTAATTTGAGGATGAGTGTTTTCTACCTCCCTTCCTCTGCTATTTCATCAAATACGCACGCTTTCCACACAAATGCAATACTATTGTGTCAGATGAATGATGCTGAGGGCTTTTATTTAAATAGTGGATTGGAGTAAGGACTGCAGCCATTTTCACATGTTGTTCAATGGGACAAATTAATTATGCAAATCTTTCTCTAATCAGTTCCTGAAATTATTGAGTTCCTCTCTGCATTACTATAGAACAAGGGCACACTCAGAGGTTGGGGAGTTTATAAAATGTTTCAGAGACTGTGTTGTGATGCTACTACTGAAGATAAGCAGGGTAATATTCTTTAGATGTGCTTTATGATTTGCTATGTATCTTCACTTAGCCCCAAACTTAACTCTTAAATCTACAACATAAAAAGAGTGCATACATAAAAAGAGTAATGATCATCATCAATCATGGCAGTATTTCAAGATCAACAACATTCATTCATTTTCAACCTTCATTTAGCAGGAGACAAGAATGTCAGATTTGTCTGAATGCACACACACACACACACACACACACACACACACACACACACACACACACACACACACACACACACACACACACACACACACACACACACACACACACACACACACACAGATATGCACACCCCAGAGCCTTCACAAAGACACCTGCAGTAAAAAGCTGCAATAGTTTGGATTCCTACCTTGTAATTATCTAAGTTGGCCTTTATTATACACCCTCCACATCCCATCAGTTATCTTCGTACATTTATGGAGTGCTTACCTTGCACCTTAAAATTATATTAATAGGTATATTAAAGGTATTTCTTTTATTCTTATATGACCTGAATGTACACCATTTAGTGATGTCGCACACTAAAATGAATTAGAATATCCATTTAGTGATGTAAAACTATTGTGCTAACTTTTGGGGTGGTGCTATAGTTTGTCCTTGCCCTCTTCAGTTAACTCTATATTTCATAGAATTTTAGGCAATCTACTCCAGGCAGTGAACTTCCTTACAGATACTTTTGCATTACACATAAATTATACACAAGAGAGTTCCCATAACTAACTAGCAGGAGTGAGACAGATTGAACTTTAAGTTACTTCTCGTAGCTCCTATTAAGGTTGCAAAAGACCAATATACATCTTGTGCAAAATTCTTGAACCAACCCTTATTTCTTTATCTTTTGGTAGGTAAATGGGAAATTAAATTGTGGTCAGAACTTGACATACACTCATCACGCCCATGAATGTTAAGGTAATTTATGACTTTTAATTTGAACTCTAAATACATCATTCCATCCTCATTGTGGAACGTACTGGTATCACTGACCAGCCTCACAGCATGATGCTACTACTACCACAGCGCTTGACAGTTGGTACAGTGCTCTTAGGTTTGAAAGCCTCACCTTTACTCTCCCAAAGATGCCTTTTGTTATTGTGGCTAGTCTCAGTTTGAAAGTGACAGAAACTTCTTTAGTCCATGGTAATGTGAAACTCCCTTCACTGTTGACAGTGACACTGCTGTTTCAGCAGTTTCCTTTAGTCTTGGTAGGTCCTGGGTTGCTCCTCAAAATCCAAACCAATTTCCTCTCATGTGAGGGTGAGTTTGCGTCTTCTTCTAGATGTTATGTGTGTGTGAATGGGTGAATGACTGAATGTAGTGTGAAGCGCTTTGGGGTCCTTAGGGACTAGAAAAGCGCTATACAAATGCAGGCCATTTACCATTTACCATGTTGTAAAAGTTATGATACAACAAAATAACTTGTCCTTCTTCAACATAACCTGAAAACTCTTAGGCAAGTTTTCTTTTGAGTTCTTTAAGAAGTCAGCAGTAATACTTCTCTAGATGTCTTGAAGATATTCCAAAGTTTTTCTTTAAATGTCGGCTTTCTTTTCCAGAGTACCTCAATAATGTTAAGGTCTGAGCTCTGGGTAGACCAATCCATGACTGATAGCGTTTCATTGTGTATTTTTCTATCCACGTATGCTTTGATTTTATCGGCAGCGTGTTTGAGATAACTGGCATGATGAAACATGATTCAATTGCTAATTAGATACTTTCCAGGTATTAGCCTTTTATTGTGCATGGAAATCTAACTTCAATTTTTTGCATTCATTATTCCATCAATTTTGTTCCTTAACCCTTTAAGACCTACCATAGAACCAAGTCCGCCAGAGCTTATATTATATTTTTACATGTTGTAGTGCCATTTTTGGGAGCATTTCAAGTTGATATACATCAATACAACCATTATAACCCAAATTTTAATAATATGTCTGCATTAAGTGCATAGTAATTACATAAATTGCAAAAAATCGTTTTTGTTTTTTTAACATATGTCACTAGCCGTGTCTGGGCCTAAACTCCGCTGCAGGTCCATACATCAAACGATCACTATGGCATTACTGAGAGTTGAAAAACTGTCTAAAGTCTTTCATCTTTAATAAAATGATCAGCGTTCTGCTCTACCAGGTGTAACAATTGAGTTTAACATTCAGCATAATATAAACAAGCTAACTTTTTTTCCACTCGATAAAAGTTAACGTGAGTGTTCTCGGTGGTCAGGAACAAATGTAATCGCATGGCAGGATGCTGTAAAAGGACCAAACTTCAGCCAGGAGAACAACTGAGATAATCCATCCACAATACGAGGTTAGTCATTCATATACTGCTGCATGGGCTGGGCTGTAGTTACATCCTAAGGTTTTAAAAACTGAGCTTAAATAAATTATCAGCGGTAATAAAAGCCGAGGGAGGTCAACAGTGATTTTTGAGATTAAATAGAAGAAAATACAAAACATTAAACATGTTAACAACACAAAAGCCATATTAAACGCAGACTACTTTAGGCCCGGAAGTAGGATTTGTCACGTCATCACTTAACGACCAGATAGGCTCATAAGGCCCTGATGCTAAAAAACGACATTTCCGCAAAATGACGTCACTTCCGGTTTCGGGCAGGTCATGGCGGACATGCGATAGTTCGTGCTGATGGATGTAGGAAGTGTTACAAACAGCTGATCTGATCGGCAAAGCGTGTTTCTGGAATATTGTGTTTTTGTTGCTGCAAGTGCTTTTTATGCAGTTTTTGCAAAGCTATATGTGGAAGGAAACTGTGACCTAGGACAAGCTGAACTTGGCGGTGTGAGCCCAGTGAATGACGGCAGAGTGATAGGATGAAAACACAAATATGCTTCAGCCCATGCATGCGCTTTCTCCCTCAGCAGTCCTACCAAGTAGAAGATTTTGGTGACATTGTTGGGGAAAGAGCATAGTGAGCGACTGAACTCGAGACAGAAACATACCAGACACTCACTCGGATTATAACAGTATGTTTGTTGTGTGGTACACTACAAGAAAAAAGTCTGTCTATAAGTCAGTTTAATCTAAGAAAGATGCAGACAGTTGAAGATAAAAGATACCAGCTGGAGAAACAAGATGCCTTTGGTGAGAGGTAAGGAAATGGATAGTTCATTTGCAAAAAATGGAGAAGGTATGGCAGAATTAAAAAATATAAAGTGATATGGATACAGAGAACAAAAGACTTTGAAAGACAAAGGAAAAGAGGAAAGCATGGTGAGAGAAAACAGAAGGACGTTTATTAAAGTGGATTGCTATGTGAAAGCACCCAAAGGTTTACTGACCACACAATGTGCTCTCATCCCAGGGCATAGCACAGTACAGGTTTGTCAGATGCCACCTGTGTCTCCCCATTACACAAAATGGTGCTTTCACGCATCAGCTATGGCAGTATGGAAATTTTACTCAGCATAAACGCGTCTGAAGGTCTCTAAGGTCTTATTGTATTTTTACCGTCAAGCTGCTTATGGACTTTACAAATCATTCATCATTCTTAATATTATTGATGATATTTTCATCAGTATTTTGAGTCAATATCAAGATGCAGAAAATATCAGAAATTATACATAACCAAAGATAAAACTCACTTTAAACTTCCCAGTCACTGAATAATATTAGTTAACTGGCTTTACTGCTAAAAACAAAAAGGTTAGGCATTTAAAAGTTGTATCAACACACTTTTACATTTTTAGTCTAATAAATGGTCTTGAAAATTGCTTCACCACTTATAGTAGCACCACATGAATTTGGGGTTTACCTGAGAGAAATAAATAATAAATCTGTCCACTGAATGGAAAACAGTGTTGCCCCTGTTTGGCTTTGCTTTGATTGTATGCTTTCAAAGTTTATTTTGTAAAACTGCAGGAATAAACATCCCAATGATTATATTTTTAGAATAACTCTAAATAATGGTCTAGTGTGGAGTCTGAAGTTATTTTTTAATGGTTGCTTATCATATTTCCAAAAGCAGTACAAAAAGAGAAAAAAAAATTCACATGCATAATGTTTATGTGGTAGATCATTATCCATTCAATGTAAAACAGGTTAACAGTTAAACTATGAAGTAAGCCATGAGTTATAAAATAGCTTGGTCAAGTACAAGTACTTAGTTTTATCAAGTACAAGATCAAAGAACAGTGCGAAACACTGAAGAACTGGATTTGAACAGAGAAATTATCCCCCCAAAAAGCAGCTTAAGAGTCACTGAAACACAAGGAGATTGAAACTTTAAAACTGATTGAAAACAAACGAGTAAATGACTCAAAGAGGGGAGAGAAGTTGGTGTTTAAAATTACAAAAGCAAATAAGCAAGAGGTAGAACACTGCAGATTTCTTAGGAGGTTTTATTGAGGGGAATCACGTTTACACTACACAGACTGGCACTTCCAATCAGTACAACAGGCAATGGATTTGTTTGCAGTATCTTCTTGATTCTTTGGAAAAGTGTCACTTAACTTCTCATATTTCAATACTGACTGGAGAAACAAACAAACAAACAAACAAACAAAAATAGAAAGGGTGAGTGACGAGAGGGATTACTGGTAATTGAAAGATAAAATGTAGTCACGCATAAGGTGAAGAACATAGAACTTTTTCGTTTAGGAGATCAGCACATGCACAGCAATAGAGATGGTGAAAAAGAATAAGAAAAGAGAGCTTAGTAGAAGAGAGAAATAAAGAAAGAGAAGGAAGAGGAAATGGAGAAAAGTGTGAGAGAGAAGTGGATAGGAAAAGAAAAGAGTGATTTGCTCAAATTCCACTTTTCTACTGCTCATCTTTCTTCATAATAGAACTGTCAAAGTAGAGCTTAACGACAACCTGCTTCCCTGCCTCTTGCTTTTAACTCTTCTTTCTGCTATTCTCACTTCTCTCTCATATTCTGATTCTTTTTAAATCAAAACATTTATTTTGTTCAACTAAGTCTCTGAGCACTTTATTTTAAAGAAAATATCACTAAAAAAATATGTGTCTTACACATTATCTCATCTTGTTGTCTTCTCATCTACAGCTCTTCTTTTTTGCTGAATCCCTACTCTCCTTCTGGCTTCCTGTTTTGCCCTCTGTATATAGTATTATTTAATTCATTTCTTCCTCCTCTGCTCATGTATTTTTATCTGTTCCACCTCCCCTTACTCTGTAAATGCTGCTTAATTTACACCCTCTTTAGTGCATGAAAATTTTCTTAAAGCCTTTCTACTTAAACAGCAGTGGCTGCCTGGACTATGAATATTTGATATAGGCTATATCCTACTTTCATGCTGAAAATGAACTTAAACAGACTTCAACCTGCATATAAAATAAACATTTTAGTAAAGTAATGTTTAGAAAGTAATAACATTACAATAGTGTAGTCAACTGTCATAAACAAGACGTGGCAAGTGATAATAATAATAACAACTGTACTGCATTAAAACATTCACAGCAGGTGGGATATCCGGTCTCTAAGTGATGACGTATGAATCCTGCTTATGGGTCAAAACTACTCTGCGTTTATCAAGGCTGTTGTGTTTTTAATATGTTTTAATGCTTTGTATCTTGTTCTATTTAACATGAACAAGCCCCTAAAAAAGGCAGTGATCACTGTTGGCCTTGGTGTGTATTACAACTGTTTATTTTAAAGCTCAGTTTTTAAAACCTTACGATGTTTTAAAAACTGAGCTTTCATCCTACGTTTTCATCCTACAGCTTCACTGTGCTATTGTGTTTATATTATGTTAACCTTAGCTGTGTAGTTAGCTACAGCTAGCACATCATTATGTACCAGCTAGCCCAACTTCTGTAACCCTACAAACGTCACTACTGTTTAGTTTCCTGTCTTCATTTATGTTGGAAGTGATAACAGAGCGGTACGTTTTAATTTTTCAAAAATCCCTCAATGAGAACATGGAATAGTTTATCTTAAAAATCTTTTGGAGACTTCCCGCGTACCACTAGAGGGAGCCCACCAACCACAGTTTGAGAACCACTGGTCTAGAACACTCTACAGTTTGAAATTAAAGGTCAGTTTGTTGATTTGAGACATTTGAGGTCAGCATTCAGTTATGGCTGTAAAAACTAAATATATATCCTGTACCTAAACCATGAACAGATCGTAGTGCCATGTTTATCCAAAACTGATTAACAACACACCCAGCACTAACATGTTAGGTGTTCAGTTTTTGTACACTTGTACACTTACACACTGGTTGTTCAAAGGATTTAAACTATGACTTGTCAGCTTTTTTTTTTAACTGCCCTAATGGTCCTGCCAAGATAATGAGAGTAGGAGGAATTGCATCTTCCTATCAACGTTCCCCCCTCCTGGTTTTCAATTCCTCCCTTTGAGAGTGTATGGATAAAAACATTATGAATAATAGTCTCTCTCTGAATCATTCTTTCTGTTGCTTGCTCTCTCCAATACACTTTGCTGCAGGTTCTTGCAGGGAGAATGATTCGTTTCAGTTTCTTTCTCCATTTGTCTTCACTGTGGGCTGGCAAAAGAAAAATGTCGTAAAGGAATGTTCTCAATTTTTCTCCTCTTGCTGTCTTCCATGCTTGTCCTTTATTTCTTTTTTTCATTCATACATGTCTTGAGGAATCCTTAAGAAGACAAATAGCATTTGTTTGTTTGGTCGAACTTCCATCCTGCACATTTTGTAAGGTCTTTGGTAAAAGTCGTTACCATAAAGACTTGAAGATACTACCCATGCATTTTTCACTGCTTATCCAGGTTTGTGTCATGGTTCTTGAACACTGAAGCTGCTTGAAGACGATACACTAAAATCCTAAAAGGCATTCTAAATATATGCTATAAAAAATTTTTTTTATAACATATAACTGCACTAACATGACATGCTTTGTGTCTTGATTCAAATCAGCTGTTACCTGTAAAACAAAAAACTGTACTTAAGCTGCGAGAAACCGCCTCTGTCCGCCGATCAACGGACCTTAACCCTGACCCTAACCCTTTAATAAACGGTAAGCAGAATTAGTATTGTCCTTGCAACATTGGAATTTCATAAATGCACGAATGGCGTGGCACGCAAAAGAATAACGTCACAACAATGTGATTGGTCACTTGCAATGTTGAACCTGGAACAACATTTTCATGATGATCTGGGAACAACACCAACACGACGATATCAGATCATCCATGAGACCACCGGGAATGCCATGTTTTAGAGTGGTTTCTGTGGGTTTTGAGATGGTTCCTCAGTTGATTGTTTGGGTTGGAATCTGAAAAGCGTAGAGGCCAGATCAATGGCTTGGGCTCTATGCCGTGTTCCTTGATAACTTCCTAAACAATGCTCCAGTGTGCCAAGTGTATTTTCCTGCTGGGGGAGAATCCTGCTAGTCTACAACACTGTTTAGGTGGATGGTGCTTTTGAATTTCCTTGACCTGATAATGGTTGTAATTGTACGGCTTGGTGTACAGTAGCTGTATAGCTTTTGTATAGATTGTTTAGGTAGACCAAATCACAGGGGTTAGAAGACATTCCATCTACTTTGAAAAGGTAACGGCCAAAGAGCTATCTCAAATCTTCTCTAGATTAGACAATGACTGCGAAAACTGGATCTTACTTACTAGATCACCTTTTCTTAAATAGCAGCAACAACATATTGTAAAACTATTGGGACCTAATCGATCCATTTCACATATGTTGTTGTGTCCCTGTTTTTCTTTACTTGAAATGTAATCTTTAAAGACAACTGATTTTAAGTATTCCTCGCTCTGAGTGGTAAAACAAAACATATTGCTAAAGTGTGTCACAATGCAATGCTGTAAGGACGATAAAATTTCATATCTCAAATGTAATACAATCCACACTATTTTGCCTCATCAGCAAGTAGCCGATGTATACTAATTCAGCCCTAAATCAACCTGCCAGAAGTTACGTGTTTGGTTCCACTGGTTCTGTAACCTTTTAAACTTCTATTTCAGTCCCCTCGTTTGCAGGGCTAGTGGTTCACTCGAGTGCTTACTGTCTAAGTTATTTTCCACAATAATAGTGCACAAAAAAATGAGGAAAAGGAATATTTTTTTCTGCATTCGGGGCACCTCTCTGTGCATGATATTGTGTTGGAACTGCAAAATCAAAAGCTGCGGTGTGCATACTCAGCTGCTGTATTTATGTGTGTGCTCCAGTTTTGACAAATAAATACCATCCCAGAGAGTAGCCTGAGGATGAGAACTGAATCCAGGTTACTCATTCATATTGGAGGATTGTGAAATTGTGGGGAAGAAAAAAAAAAGAGCAGAGAGAAGAATGTGCTGAAAACAGGAAGAAGGTGAACAGGAGGAAATGCAGTCAACAAGGTGGTTTAGAGGAAAAGAAGGCCAAGAAGAAAGAACATTTGATATGGGGATACAGAATGAAAAATCAAAGGGAAGTGGAAAGCTGGAGAGAAATTTTTAGATGCAGAGATGAGGTTATGGAAAATTTTCAAGGAAGGAGCAGGACTAATGTGTGATAATGTGAGGAATCAGTTTTGCATTTACCCACAATGTGTAAAACACTTCCATTACGTTAAGTCAGCCCCCCTGTTATAATTTGAACAGGATTCAGATGCATGATTCATACTTTATATTTGCTGACTGTCAGTGACAGATTTTGTCTTTTCATTAGAATTACAAGGTTATGCATAATGGAGAATATGCAAATATGATGAAGTAAAAATTGTATTTTAATCTGGACAGGTGTTTGTACTAATGAAGCAGAAAGGGCAAAATAAGCTTTTTTGAAGTGTTTTTTCATACAAGTGATGCATTCATTGCATGTCTTTTATGCAAAACATTAAGAGTTCCTTTCACTGAAACTAAGAGAGTGAGTCCAACTCCTGAAAAACACTCCCTTACAATAACCCCCCCTCCACCAAACTCTGCACTTATCACAATGTAATCAGACAAATACCATAGTACCATTCTACTGGCAACTGCCAAACTCAAACCCTTCCCCCAGACCCACTCTAACCCTTCCATCAGATTGCCAGACTGAAAAGCGTGATTTGTCAAGCCAGAGATCACATCTCCACTGCTCCAGTGGCGGCTTGTTTTACACCATTGCATCCAACACGTTACTTTGCGCTTCATGCAATTTGTGTTTTATTGGCCTTCAGTCTTGTTGTGAGTTCATTTGTCCTGCAGTATTTTCATACTGATTCCTCCTTCTGGCACCTGTGTCTTTTAGCACATTTCCCTGTCTGCTTTTTTCATGTTAACGCGACATCTTGTTTTTGTGGGGTTTTTTCATGTTTTAATTTCAAGGTTAGTTTCTTTCATCCACTGTGTTTGTTGTACTTCCTGTCTGCATTCCCCAGATTACCCAATTATTTTCACCTGTTCTTAATGAATTAAATCCACATTTTGTTCCACACCTACTTGTCTTCTGTAGTCAGTTCTAAAAGCTTTTATAGTTTTGTCTCCCATGTCTCAAGCTATCTGTTGATGTTCCCTGATGTGTGGCCCTGATTTCATTGTGGGTTCTTCTTGTTTGGTTCTTTGTTTTATTTTGGAACAAATTATCCTTTTGATTTGATTCCAATGTTTCTGCATCATGCATTTGGTCCTCTCAACTCCATACCAAGTGACAGTATTTGACTGTGCATTTACCTCTGCATGTACCAATTTAACTGCATTGCATAGCAGGCTGATTTTGGATCTTATCCAATCTTGTTCATTTTCTCTGGAGTGAAAGCTTTAGTGCGACTAAAAGTGAGCCATAGCATCTATCCCCTCCTCAGCAGGCCATAAGTGCTATAGATTTGGATGTTGCTTGCATGTGCTTCTTCCGAATATAAAGCGCAGCTCCTTAGTAGCAGACAGACAGTTTTTAACAATCACCGTAGTACAAAGTAAGGATTAGAGTATAAATCTTCTTATCTGAAAAGTAACTAAATAACATTATTGTTACAACAAAAGAAAAACTGAGTACTCAAATGCATTAATTGGGTTTAATATAAAAACAAACAAAAACACACAAACTGTTAGAATTTTTTTTTTAGATTACAATTTTGTAGTCTGTAAGGTTTGATGTCTTCACTACAACTAAATCTGCAACAACAGCAGGATCTTACAACATTAGTAACTGGACAGCATATAGAATAAAGTGTACCACGCACATATGTTAGACACCAAAAAAGGAAAGTGGGAAAGAAACCATAAAAATGAAAAGAAAACGTAAATAGTGAGATAGTAACAAACAAGAATACAAAATAATACATTCACTGCACAATCTCAAACACAGCAGAAATCATTTTATCCAGCATTCCTTATTTACCCTGCTGTCTAAACTGATTCCACAGCTCTGTTATTTGTCAACTATTTAACAGTCCTGATACTCAGCATGTGTTTGTGCAAAATAAAGATGGATTGAAATGTAAATTATGTCAGTGGCCTATTCAGCCAAACTGTCTGATGACACGTGGCTAATGACTTGTAAACTTAAGAGTTTTGACAGCTTAAGAGTATACAAAGTCATAAAAAGTGGTATCACTGTATACAGCTACAGAGATCAACAGCACACTGTTAATGATGACATTAACCTTGTCACTAAACCTGCCTTTCTATAATGCTGTTATGTGACGGCTGTGTGCAGGCAGGAAAAGGACCCAAAGTGCAGACTCCGGAGACAGAAAGTAACTCAAAACAGCTTTAATGCTGAACTCAAAGTAACAAACCTCCAAAGTACAAACAATAACACAGGCAGAGAAAAAACAAAACACACAGCATAAGTGAGGGTAGATAAGAGTAGATCACGACACTGACAAACTGAAACACAGGGCTTAAATACATAGAGGGAGAGGGAGACACAGCTGGGGCAAATCAGGCCTAACGAGACAAAGGAAGCAAAACCAGACACATTAACATGAGACATGGACTTTCAAAGAAAACAGGAAACACATAACACAGACTGAACAAAAGACACAGACTCACAAGCAGGCACTACAACAGAGGGAACAGAGACGTGGGACCAGGGCAGACACAGACACTGACTGGACACGGGGATATAGCGGACAGGGGAGACAGCAACTAAGGATTACACAGAGACAAACCATAAGACATGATTCTAACAAAAACCCAAAGACTAGAAATTATAAATAATATAATAAACTCAAAAACCCTGGGTCAACGACCCGGGCATCCTAACAAATGCAGCATTCCTGGTAATGACCTGTTAATTACCCTTTTCTGTGTATGTGTCCTAGATCTATCTAACTCTTTCATCTGTCAGCTTTTTAAGTTTGAGGTACCACAAGAGAATAATTCCATTGTGGAAAAAATTGATTCTACTGCATTTTGCCAAAATGCTTTATTTTATAGAGAATTTAGAGACAAATTGAAGACATTATTCTTCACTGCCTACACCAAGCCAATTTACACATTTTATAAGATTAAAATTGAGTTTACTAAAAACATCAATCTGTATAAGAGATTTCTTTTAATACTGAAAGTGGAGTTTGAATTTATTTTTAAATTTTATTATTATTTTTTTTATTTTTTATTTTTTAAAAGAGGTTATTTTGCAGGACTTTAAAGGAATGAGCCCCTTAATAAGAGTTATCATCTACATCAACCTTCCTTTCTCTTCCCCTCCTCCTGACAATCCTTGTCTTCACAGATCATTAAAGGAATGCATTAAAGCGTGGGCTGATAGATGGATAGGTGGAATGCTGAGTGAACATGAACACACACCAGTGAGCACGCCTCCTCTTCTAAGATATAATTTCTCTGACACAGCAGGTGGGATACCTAGATTTTGTGTTTGTGTATGTTTTTAAATGGGAAGATCATTTTTTCATGTTCTGTTTATATGTGTTTGTATTTGCTTACTTGTGTGATTTGCATTTAAAATTGGATTTTACTTATTTGCCATTGCTTTATTTGCATTTACATTTTTTTTTATTGTTTATCTCTGTTTTTTCATGTTAATCTACCTTCTGAGTATCCTGCTTTTTCTTGTCTGCAAAATAAAACATAGATTGGGCTATGTATTTGACTTTCCAGTAGGATGATAGGTCGATTGACCAAACAATGATACTGGAAGACTGGAGTTGGATTTCAAGTTAAAGTCCTAAATTGACTGAAAAAAGTCACTTTCCAGATGCAGAACTTTCATGTCATCAGATTAAACTATGTAGATAGTAAATTACAGACTATAAGTTTCAGTAAAAGGACTAGATGTTACAATACCTGATAATGCATTGCTTTAAATGGAGAAAATCTTTAGGGATGGCTGTTATGAGGAAAGCCAGCCCACAAACTTTATCAGCGGCACACATCATTGTGTGCCTCAACTTTCGGTCTTTTACCCATTATTCTGCCATTATTTCTTCCTTGGTTAGGATTAGGGATTAGAGATCTGATATAGATTATCATATTAAAATTTGGGACAAGTTGAAGGGGGGTGCCTGATCTGGCTTTCCACACCTTCCTTCACGATCGGGCTGTATGCTCTACCTCCCCACTACCTCCCAGAAAAGGGAAGAAGTGCAGAGGGAAGAAGAGCGGAACATTTTCCTTTTCTTTTCTTTCATTCCTCCTTTTGGTTTCACTACCATGAGGTTAACTGTACAGTCCCCAGGAGGCCCTGAGACAACTGTATCAGTCAACCAGCAAAATTTCTAATGTTTTGTTTTACCCTTTTGATGCCCCCTGCTGAGGCAGGCCCACAACGGGTTGATCAATCCTGGGCATGTGTCTCGCAGTTAGCAGACTGCCTTAGCTGCCCAAGTGATGTCAGCCCTCTTTAGCCACAGTGACTGGTCCTCTCAGCAGTGTTAGCTAATTCTCTTATAGCCTGCTGTTGCGCCTGTCTTCTGATCCCAATCTCTCTAAGCAGTTTTGCTCTTGTACTGGCAACAAAGCCCCTGCACCCTACTTCCACAGGCGCACCTTGATCTTCCAGCCTCTGTCCTCTGCCTCAGCTGCCAAGTTGGCATACCGCAGCTTCTTACGCTCAAATGCTTCATCCATTGCTTCCTCCCATGGTACCGTCAGCTCAATGATGTACGCGAGTTTTTGAGAGTTAGACCAAAGGATGAGGTCTGGTCGCAGAGTAGTTGTTACAATCTCTGTGGGAAAAATTAGCCTCTGATCCAAGTTCACTTGCATTTGCCAGTCCCTGGCAACTTTCAGCAGGCCCAGGTTGAGGGGCTTGTCCTCGGCTTGGGCCCTGAGCTAGAATCTAATATTGGGTGTGGCTGGCTAAGCTCTAGACTGGGAACTGCTACTGGCTGGATTGGACTGAGTTCCAATCTGGAGACTATAGGAGGGTCGGTACAACAATGAACTTCGATCGGGGTGCTGATACCCCGAGGACTGTGGGGATTCACCTGCCTCTGGGCTTCAATCGATTCATTTGACTTACTTCTTTAAAAGTCATTATATAAGACATTATATTAGGAAAATATGATTCTTCAGTCCATGCCAACTTCTCTCACTGCTCCGTGGTCTAGTTCTAATACTCACAGCCCATTGTTGGTGCTTTTGGTGGTAGATAGGGGTCAGCATGTGCACCCTGACTATGACTATGCAGATAATCAGTATTATTCACGTCACCCAGAATTATGCTTGTTCAGTACCCCCTCCCTTAAACCTCCCTTAATTCTGTGTCTGCCCCCAATTAGTGCAATTCCAATTCTTTTTACAAAGTGAGCTAGGGCATCGGTTTGGCTCACTGGGATGAGCGGGTGAACAAATGCCATATGACCGGTGTACTGCCTGTCTTTCTCTCTCCCTCCACTTTTCTGTGTCTCTACACTGTCACTCTTGAAAAAAGGCACCCAAAAAGCAAGATATAGTGTAAATACCCCAGCTATTTACAACGCACCAATATACTTTGCATTTGCCTAGCATGTGTCTATGTATTGTAGTGTAGTACTAACAACGCAGGACACACCCCATCCAGTAGTGCAGTATGAAAGCTTTTGACATGTGGGTTCAAAACATGTTGGCTTCAAGCTGGGCATGACCTCACATATCCATTGTAACGCACACACATCCACACACACAATAAAAAGTTATTTTCTGTCTGACACAGCATGTTCTATTTACACAAATGCATGTATTCCCACACATTTGCATCACACTGAGCTTTCATATAAAACATAAACACACAATTACTGACAGGCCTCCTGTTGTTGCTCAAATTTGTTATGTTTCCTCTCTGAACTGCAGGTCTAGAATGAACACAAAAGCACACAGCAGTAGGGACAGCTTTTCATATTTGTCAGCAGTTAATACTTTGTAATTAGCTGAAGCAAAAACTGAGTTTAATTGTCTTACAATATAATAGAATGATGTTTGTGCTAGGTTTTTCATTTTGGGCATACAGTGTGATCTCACATAAAACTGAAGCTGAGAAGCTGATATTAAGTACCCAAACATTATTGAGATGTTTTAAAATGAAGTTTTTAGTATTGTTTACATGGGCAGAATCACTAAGTCACAGGTCAAACAACAATAGGTAAAGTTTATTAGGTTTGAAGCTTAATAGTTTTAAACAAGATAAGATGTATATATATCAGGAAGATGGCCACAACCGATCATGTGCTCAGCGAATAGCTCAGGCACCAGAAACCTGAGAAGGAAGAGCAGTAAGGATGGGAACCATCAGAGCCAGGAGCCAATTTCTACTAGTGGCTGAGGCTGGACAAAGCTAGATTGCAAGACAGCACAGAGACACTAATCATGGCAGCACAGGAATAAGCTTGATTGTTACTGTAGACTGCACTGCATAGCAATAAGCTTATGGTCTTTTCCCTGGGAGTAACAGCAAGTAAATTTGTAATGTTTTACAACTGTAATTAGAATTAAAATCTTAAAATATATTAAAAACATGTTTGTTCTTGCAACATGCCTCAACAGTCTCGCTATTAATGAACACCTACCTCAGTCTCTTTGAAACAGCATGTGCTGTAAAACTTCAAGGTAAACGACTAACTCAGCCTTGTGACCACATCTGAAGGGAAATGTGTGTATCTCCATTAGTGTATATGTGTGTACCTTTTTGATGGACCTGAATGTAGTATGGCAGGTGTTCCTGCCAGAGGTGCTGGAAAAGAAGGACAGATCAGAACAGCTTTCACAGAAACACCCTGAAACTTGTTTGGATATTGCAAGGCTTTGTAAGGTTTCGGGCATTTGTGTGTCTGTTGTGTCATTCATGTGTGTTATCTACGCTTAGGTGTGACGAGGACACATTCTCTTTTTCACATTCTTTCAGAGAAGCTTAATTCTACAGGGTGGGCCATTTATATGGATACACCGTAAAAAAAATGGGAATGGTTGGTGATATTAAAGTCACATTAGTATATGTGAAGGGGCAAACTCCTCAAGATGGGTGGTGACCATGGTGGCCATTTAGAAGTCGGACATCTTGGATACAACTTTTGTTTTTTCAATAGGAAGAGGGCCATGTGACACATCAAACTTATTGCCCACCCTGTATTTAGACAAGAGAATAACTAAAGTTTTTTTTTTTTGTTCTATAAATACATTTTTGGCTCCCATCAGCTTTTTTTTGTAAACATGAAGTAAATGCAAATAATATTTATTCTGGGCACTGAACCCAAATGTGATATTGTGTGATCCTTTAATAATCTCAAAGGGTGATGTAGGTGTACCAAAAGGAATTATGTTACACCAAATATGAATGAGTAGGAAGTTAATTGTATATATCCTCTTCTGTGTGTCACAGTGTTAGGAATGACAGAGTTAGAGAATGAAACACACAAGGAGGTCCAGATTATGCTGGCTCTTGTAAAAGTGTACTGAAAAGAAAATGCATCTAGCACGAAATATGTAAAGCAAAGGAGCTGAGCTGGAATCTTTCAAGAGCTTTCGGGAGCTTGTAGGCAGCCATCTATTTAGATTAAGAGAGGAAATGTAATTAGCACAAAAAACTAGGAAAGATAAGGAAATTTATGTTTGGTCAATTATCTATTTGTTGTAACGATGCATCTTGGCAATAGATCTTATTCTGTGGGAGAGACTGTTCATTTCTTCTTAAGTGGTGCCACATTTGTAATGAAAATGTGTTTGTTAGTTGAGTAGCAAAGTTGAGCATGTAGGTTGCACTAATCTCCTCTGCCAAGGCCAAACAGCTTCTGCTGTTGACTCTTATTTTCAGCTTCTGCAGCTGATTACCAGCACCTGCACTGACATAGACAGACAATCTGGAGCAGACTGGACTGAAAGGATGCCTATCATATCTGCCCTTCACTGGCAGGCCCACTTGCATTGGTGTTGGCAACATGTGCACTGGGACCTGAACATGTGGACGAATGTTATGGGTTATACTTGTGTACTGAAAAGCCATGCGACAAGCAGGATTAGGACCCAGAATTCAGGACTTGGGAAGCAAAGCTGGCCTTAAAATGAAGCTTTTGTCGCTGGCAACTTACAGGTTAAGGAAAATAAACATACCAAATCCCACCGGGTGGGGTGAGAGGGAGATTTTTTTTTTTAGTAAGCTGTATGCCAGGAGTGAGCTAGACATTGACTCACTGATCCACCAGGATCTACATTGAGGCCACTGAGACACTGTCATTCGGAGTAGATATGTGCGGTCAAATGATTACATTTTGTGTGTAAAACCAAAACTTAAGCCATCAATACATATGCTCAACCAGCTGAAATAATGAGCTGGTTTTTGTAAAACAAAACTTGTTGTTAGTGCTTGTGTAATGTGTGTCTGGTGGAGTGACCACTGGAGATTATATATGTTAATTAAATAAATAGTCCCCTAACACCATTATACAATTGCTCTCATGTGACAAAAAAGTTAATGCATTAATAATGCATGATGTCCGATAATGTAGCAATAAGGCCAAACAGGCTCTTGCATGTGCAGACTGGTGTCACAATACACAAATGCATTGATTTAGTCCAGGGACACACATGCCTAAACCACATTTGCCATTTATTTTGATACAAATTCACTCACTTTGCCACTATTTTGAGTCATCTCATGTCAGGACACAGAGAGACAGAAGTAAATGTTTTTACAGAACTTACTAAGCAAAAATTGTATTTATTTACTGTAAAGTACACGACACACACGGTGATTGTGCTCACAAGTATTGTGTTTTATTGACAGTTCTGGATTCAAGGGAAACAGTCCGTTCCAGTCCAGCTCTTTCTCTCCCCGCTCGACTCGGCCTTCACTAGAAAGAAACGGAAAGAGACACTGTCATCAGTCAGTCGCCACCACCTGTGGCTCACTTGCCTCCCGGTATCGCCCCCTTGAGCTCACTGCACCACTCCTCCCCTGCAGCTAAGCCAGGGCCCACACCTCTGCCACATTTACCTTTACATGTGTCCCCAAGTTCAATATAACAACAACAAACACAATGGAAGCCCATTTTACAGAAGCCACTTCAGCTGCAGCCCAGAGGCTCATTTACAAAGGCCAAACCTGCGCCGTCCTTCAAAAAAACCCTTCTTTTGAGTAATCACATATTATGATGTCATCATATTGCTTGGTAACCACCTAATAACAGGCTAAAATCACCAAGTGGTGTATTTACCTATAACACCTTAGAAAATCATTGTAACATATTATTTCATGACAGTAACATTTAATTTATAGTCACAAAATGTCCAAATATTATTTGAATTAATATGCTAAATGCAAAATATTTGAATTTTGAATTTGATTTGAAATAAAACTGGCTTTCAAAATTTATGTAACAATATCTTGTAATTGACAGTATAAGAGGGCTTTCTCAGGTCTAAAAATACTCCTCCTACTACTTTAATATGATCTAGATATCCCTTAATAATTTCTGTAAGATAATATGTTACCATTTATGTTTAGTCATATAAATAGCCTAAACATTGCATATTAAGCTAAATTGTTTTGGCTTAATAAGCAATCCACAAGGCTGTCTGAAAGCTGATGAGGAGGTGACTTTAGTTTGACTGTTCTGTCTGGATCTGGAAGGACATACTGTCATACCCAATGATACCAAAATAAGTTTGGTCTTTTCACTTTTAGAAAAATGGACTGACCAGTGACTGACTAGGCATATTTCATATGCATGTAAAAAAGAATATGTATACAAAAAACACATTGTATTGATTGAGGGACTCAGCCATAAACACAACATCACAGTTGAAGAGCCCCCCAGGCGGCTCGACGCACCGGCGGCACCCTGCTCCAGGGCCGGGCCCCCATGCACCCACCCGCCCACAACCCCGGCAACACACAAACCAGGACCCAAGCCCCCGAGGCCCGGCCCGGGCCCCAGCCCAGAGACGGAGCGCCCCCAGAACCTCACGCCCATCCCGGACCCACCCAGGGGCAGCCAGGTTGCCAGGTCAGTAACCCACGTCCGTCAGCACAGACCCTCCCCTAGCCCCGCTGCACGCAGCCGCGAGGAAACAGTCACCTGAGAGCCAACAGAGCCCCCAACCGGACGTGACCGCTACCCCGGGTTGAGCCTCCCAAGGAAGATGCCTCCGGGGAACCCCCCGACGCCCTAAGCCTGTCCTTACCCCCTCACCAATCACAACAGTGAAGGCGGGACCAAACTATGACCCCCCACCCCCACTAGGTGATGGAGCTGATAAAAGGGGCCCAGAGCAATTGATCTAATGGGGTGGCAGAGGCTGTGTCAAGACTAATGTAATCTAATAGATAATTTCTATATTGGTTAGGCTTTCAATTAAAATCAGTTATACAGCGATAAAAAGAAACACAAAAATGTCAAGAAGCTGTTGTATTATTAACTGCAATAGCCGGTCGCATGACAGCCACGGGAAGCCGACGGGTAAAGAGATCGGTTGTTATCGGATTACGTCGTTGAAGAGAAATTGTTCGAGCCGATGTTTCCGAAGTAACAAAGACGCGACGGATGGCCTGGATTGCAGCCATTCAAAGACCAAATATAACGTCCCAGAACACTCCAGCTCACAGGTTAGTCTGCTCCAAGCATTTACACGAAGGTCAGTGTTTTTTAGTAGTTAATACGTCATTTTCATAACATAATTGGTGATATAGGTTACAAGCAAGTCTGGCGCTGAACAGAAATTGTCGCGCTATGCTCCTTTTTTATTGTGCATAAATAGTGAATTGTCCTGACACAATATTGCGTTTCGCTTCTGTTATTATGGTACATTGACAAAAACATATACTTTTATTCACAGGGATAAAACAGTTGTTTTGTATCACTAATTGTCCAGTACGATTACAGCATACAGTATTATTGTCACTGCTACATTTCTGTGAATGCGAACCAGAAATTATTTCCACTCTAATTAATTACCATTGAGCTCAAAGGTCCTATTAATAAACGGTTAACGAATGTGTATTTATGACGACGATTTGTGAGACTGGTAAACTTATGATACGTACGATGGTCTTTCGTTCTACACGGTGCATTTCAAGGTCCTGTACCCATCCGTCGGTAAACTGTACCTGGGCTTGTTGCAGTGACCGGAAGTTACTAAACTTCACGAGTGTATGCACTCACTCCAAGAAGCCGTATGATTATAAATATGCATATAAATATGCTACGATGAGATAGCTGACTTCATCTAACTAGCAAATGTTGTCCAGGCTACGTTGGTGATGCAGTTTTTTTTATGTGTATGATATTTTTGTCATGCGATTTTAAAGCCGGTCCTACAACCGCATCCAAGAATAACATGCAGCTTATCTCAGAACTGTCGGTGAAAATTATT